>NC_036847.1:23797677-23802568 GCF_002910315.2 Salvelinus sp. IW2-2015 | reverse complement strand
TCTCTCTCTCTCTCTCTCTCAGAGCCTGTGTTTATTCAGATTCAACAGATACCTGACAGTGCAGAGAGGAATGATGACAAACTCTACTTCTTCTTCCGGGAGAAGAGTTTGGATGCAGGGGGAGGGTCCAGCCCCAGTGTCCTGGCCAGAGTGGGACGAGTGTGTCTGGTGAGAGTTCAAATGTTCATACTCTCCTCCAGACATAAACATATTCTGAATGGCAGTCATAGTGGATAATTTATGGCTAAATGCTTCGGGGTAAAAATCTGTATTATACCGTGATAAACTTCCCTTAACTCTTTACCTTACCTTTATGTTACTTCCTTTCCTTCTCTTCCCTCATCCCAGGATGACGAAGGGGGTCAGAAGTCCCTGGTCAACAGATGGACCAGCTTCCTGAAAGCCCGACTCATCTGCTCTGTGATCGGAGAGGATGGGGTGGAGACCTCATTCGATGAACTGAGTGAGACAGACCTCAATGAAAGATTTACTAGATCATTAGTTATTATTAGTCTATGGGTCTGAGTCTCTCATCTGCAGGAAGGTAATTTTCTGTCTTCCAGGGGATGTTTTCATCCAGCCCACGCAAGATGAACGCAACCCTGTGATCTATGCCCTGTTCACTACTGCTGGGTAAGGTCATCATTATATCCTTCTTACATCACCTTTTATACTTCCCCTTTCTCCAGTCCCCTTCTGTCTATACCCATCCTGCTGTCACTGCTTCATGGTTTTGTACTTTCATATAGCAGCTGTAGGTTTACCTCTCTCCTCTTTCCTCCACTTCCCTGGTTGATGCTTACTGGATTCCTCATTCTTTTCCCTTCTTTCCCTCCCAGCTCTGTGTTCAAGGGTTCAGCAGTCTGCGTGTACTCCATGGCTGACATCCGCAACGTCTTCAATGGACCCTTCTCCCACAAACATGGTCATAACTACCAGTGGACAGTTTACACGGGCAAGATTCCCTACCCTCGCCCTGGCACAGTAGGTTTAGACCAGTTACTCACTGCAAACAATCAATACTTTACACACAAATTCAAGTGATCCTCACCTCTGTCGATTCATACAATGTATTGCTTACTCTCTCTCTCTCTCGCTCTCTCTCTCTCTCTCGCTCTCTCTCTCTCTCTCTCTCTCTCTCTCTCTCTCCTCTCTCTCTCTCATCTCTCTCTTGCCATGTACACTGCTCCCTCCTCCCCCTTCTATCTGTACGCCTCGCGCCTGGCTGACGCTTCTTCTGTCAACCCCTTCTCTCTCTCTCTCTCTCTCTCTCTCTCTCTCTTTCTCTTTCTCTTTTTGTTACTCAAAAATATACAATCCCTCTCTTACTCCCCCTAGTGTCCAGGAGGAACATTTACTCCAGGTATTCGTACCTCTAAGGACTTCTCAGACGAGGCAGTGAACTTCATGCGAGCCCATCCCCTCATGTACCACCCTGTGTACCCTATCCACCGTCGCCCCCTGGTGGTGAGGACTGGTGTGGACTACCGCTTCACTGCCCTGGTGGTGGATCAGGTGGACGCCGTAGACGCCCGATACGAGGTGCTCTTCCTGGGCACAGGTGAGAGGCTCTCCGTCCCAGGGCAATTGGCTGACTGAAGGACTTCATTGCTTGTTCGAATTTCACATTTTGTATTTTGTCCAAATTCTTGTTCCAGATCGTGGCACTGTCCAAAAGGTCATAGTTTTACCTAAGGACCCGAGCACCATGGAGGAGCTCACCCTGGAGGAAGTGGAGGTTTTCAGGGTATGCCTATAATGATTATCCAAATATTGTTTAAGTTATAGCAAAAGTCTCCAACCACTGTCCTTGGACATTCATTCAATGGTTGTGCTCTGTAGATCCTGATGTGAGACATTACATTTAATTACAGACACATGCTGCTGTCAAAACAATGAAGATATCATCTAAAAGGGTAATCTGAACTCTTGATTTCCTTTTATTTGTAAACATTTTTAGGGGGTAGATCAGCTTTAATATTGCAGATAGATTGTGGCTTCTATCAACGTAAATGTCTGCATCATTTCCAATCCCCCAAACTCTCTCTTTGTTAATCAACAGGAAATACTAGAGAGATATTGTTGATACTGACCTCTTGTTTTCATTGTCATTATAGCAACAGCTGTATGTGTCATCAGAGGCGGGGCTAACCCAGGTGTCTCTCCACCGCTGTGGGGTGTACGGGAGRGCCTGCTCCGACTGCTGTCTGGCACGGGACCCTTACTGCGCCTGGGATGGGGAGAGCTGCTCCGCTTTCACCCCCGCCACCAAGAGGTCAGGACCACAACACACACCACAACATGTCATCTAGCAACTAACAGTGGAAGGGGTGTCATGATACATTATAAGTCTTCTTTACTGTGTCTGTACTTGTGAAATGTTTTCGATGAACCCTGCTCTCTCTCTCTGTTACCCAGGAGGAGCCGAAGGCAGGATGTGAAACATGGTGATCCACTGCGACAGTGCAGGGGCTTCAATGCCAAAGGTTAGTCAAGACACTTTAATCTTCAGAATTCAGAGTGACACACATTCAAATCATTTAATAATTTAAAAAATGTGCAAGGAACTGGCATTTAAAATAATCTCCCTCCCCCCTCCTCCGAACATCCTCCCCTCCTTCAGTGGAAAAGCGTTTGAGAGAGACAGTCCAATTTGGTGTGGAGGGGAGCAGTACATTTCTGGAGTGTCAGTCTCGCTCTCCTCAGGCCACAGTCAAGTGGCTCTATCAAAGGGGAGGAAGAAGGAAAGTGGTAAGGAAGAACATATAGGTTTCTATTTCTGCTCTTTGAAAAGCAACCCGTATTATTCAAATACCAAATTCAGATCACATTTACACTGAGTATACCAAACATTAGGAACACCTTCCTAATATTGAGATGCACCACCGCCACCCCCACCCCATTTCAACAGTTATGTTAAGTTGGCCTGATGTCCTTTGGTTGGTTGGTGGTCCATTCTTGAAACCCACAGAAAATTTTAGAGTGTGAAAAACCCAGCAGCGTTGCAGTTGCAGACAATTGTGACATGGATTGTGTAAGTGTGCCATTCAGAGGATGAATAGGTAAGACAAAATATTTAAGTGCCTTGAAACGGGGTATGCTAGTAGGTGCCAGGCGCAATAATTTGAGTGTGTCAAGAACTGCAACACTGCCAGGTTTTTCACGCTCAACAGGACTCTACAAGGTGTCAAAAACGTTCCACAGGGATGCTGGCCCATGTCCACAGTTGTGTCAAGTTGGCTGGATGTCCTTTGGGTGGTGGACCATTCCTGATACACACGGGAAACTGTTGAGCCTGAAAAATCCAGCAGCGTTGCAGTTCTTGCCAGAAACCGGTGTGCCTGGCACCTACTACCGTACCCCATTTAAAGGGACTTAAATATTTTGTCCTCCCCATTCACCCTCTGAATGGCACACATACACAATCCATGTCTCAATTGTCTCAATGCTTAAAAATCATTCTTTAACTTATCTCCTCCCCTTCATCTACACTGTGGATTTAACAGATTTAAGTGACATCAATAAGGGATCATAGCTTTTCTCTGCATTCCCCTGGACAGTCTGGCATGGAAAGAGCAGGTGTTCTTAATGTTTTGTACACTCAGCAAATTTTTTTTTTTKGGGGGGGGGATTATATTATTTTGTACTAATATAATTGCTCACATAGAGAGATTTTTTTCTCTCAAAAAGATAGGGGTCAACATTTTTGCCACCCTTGTTTTCAATATCTTTCAATACCTCACCTCTCGAGGATAACTGCACTGAGGTGTTTTTCAAAATGTTATGAGACTGGAGGGATCAAAGAGGGATCTTAGATATTTGACCATTCCTCCATACAGAATCTTTCTAGATCCTTGATATCCGTTGTCTGCTCCTATGGACTGTGTGTATTAAGAATGGTCCACCCCCCAAAGGACATCCTGCCAACTTGACACAACTGTGGGCAGTGGTGGAAAAAGTACCCAATTGTCATACTTGAGTAAAAGTAAAGATACCTTCATAGAAAATGACTCAAGTAAAATTGAAAGTCACCCAGTAAAATACTACTTGAGCAAAAGTCTAAAAGTATTTGGTTTTAAGTATCAAAAGTAAATGTAATTGCTAAAATATACTTAAGTATCAAAAGTAAAAGTATAAATCGTTTAAAATTCCCTATATTAAGCAAACCAGACTGCACCATTTTCTAGTTTTTTATTTCATTAAGAGAGAGCCAGGGGCACACTCCAACACTCAGACATCCTTTACAAACGAAGCATGTGTTTAGTGAGTCTGCCAGATCAGAGACAGTAGGGATGACCAGGGATGTTCTCTTGATAAGTGTGTGAATTGGACCATTTTCCTGTCATGCTAAGCATTCAAAATGTAACGAGTAAAAGATGTAAAAAATATAAATAGTAAAGTAAAGTACTGTACAGATGCCCCAAAAAACTACTTAAGTAGTACTTTCAATTATTTTTTACTTAAGTACTTTACACAACTGACTGTGGGAAGCATTGGAGTCAACATGGACCAGCATCCCTGTGGAACGCTTTCGACACCTTGTAGAGATCATGCACCGATTAATTGAGGCTGTTCTGAAGGCAAAAGGGAGGTACAACTCAATATTAGGAAGGTGTTCCTAATGTTTTGTGCACTCAGTGTATATCAACAAGTAATGGAAAATATCTATAAAGCAATAGGCGTTCACTTTTGAAATACAAATGAGGCACATTTGGACCTTGTTCACACCCTCACTACCATAACACTCTCTCTCCCCCTCATGACCATAACACTCTCTCTCTCCCTCATGACCATAACACTCTCTCCCCCTCACTACCATAACACTCTCCCTCCCTCACTACCATAACACTCTCTCTCCCCCTCACTACTATAACACTCTCTCTCTCCCTCA
>NC_036847.1:23718485-23796327 GCF_002910315.2 Salvelinus sp. IW2-2015 | reverse complement strand
GTGTATTAGTAGTGAGGGGAGAGAGAGATTGTATAGTGAGTGAGGAGAGAGTGTTATGTGCAGTGAGGGGGAGAAGAGGTGTTATTAGTGTGGGAGGAGGAGGTTTGTTATGTAGGAGGGGAGAGAGAATGTTATGTGAGTGAGGGGAGAGACGAGTGTTATAGTCAGTGAGGCGGGAGAGAGTGTTATGTAGATGAGGGGGAGAGTAGTTTATGATGTGAGGGGGAGAGAGATGTTATGGTATGAGGGTGAGGAAGGGTATGATTATGAGCGGAGAGGAGAAGTGGTATTAGCAGTGAGGAGGGGAGAGAATGTTTGGTAGATGAGGGAGAAGTAGGAGAGGAGAGTGTTATATGCATGAGGGGGGGAGAGAGTGTTCCTATAAGTAGTTGAGGGGGGAGAGAAGTTTGGCTGTAGTGAGGGGGAAGAGAGAGTTAGTTATAGTAGTGAGGGGAGAGAGTGTTATGGGTAGTGAGGGGGAAAAAAGAGGAGAAAGGTGGCCTTCAGGAGGGGGAGAGTTATGTAGTGAGGGGGGAAGAAGAGGTGTATATGTCAGTGAGGCAGAAGAGAGATGTTATGTGAGGTAATGAGAAGGGAGAGAGATGTGCTATAATGCTGGTAGTGAGGAAGAAGTGTGTATAGTAGTGAGGAGAGAGAGTGTTATGGTAGGGAGGGGATCGAGAAAGTGCTATGGTAGTGAGGGGAGAGAATGTATAAACAGATAATTGGTGGTTCTAGGATGGGTGGGGGTTAATTAAGGATATAAATAAAAGATAATGAAGTTCTTAAAGTATGGGTTGATTAATAGTTTGAGTCTAAGAAGTGGGTGGATTAAAGATAATGAGACTAGGAGTGATGGTGTTTATATTAATTAAAAAGATTAAATAGAGGTAGAGGGTGTCTAGATGGGTGGAATAGATAATTAAAAAGTATAATAGATCTAGATGGTGGAAATAATATAAATAATAGAGGTCCTAAGGAAATGGTTGGGATAATTAATAGATATGAATTATAGGTAGTGAGGGAAGATGGGTTATGGTAGTGAAGGGTGAGACGAGAGTGCTTATGGTAGCTGAGGGGGAGAGAGTAGTGTTATGTAGTGAGGGGGGAAGAGAGTGTTATGGTAGTGAGGGGGAGAGAGAGTGTATTAGTATGGGGCGAGAGGTTATGGTAGTAGAGGGGAGGAGAGTGTTATGGTTAGTGAGGGGAGGAGAGAGTGGTTATTGTAGCTGAGGAGGAGAGAGAGTGTATGGTAGTAGAGGGGAGAGAGAGTGTATATAGTAGTGCAGGGGAGAGAGGTATGGTAGTGAAGAGTGTTATAGTAGTGAGGATGAGAAGATGTATAGGTAGTGAGGGGGAGAGAGAGTGTTATGGCAGTGAGGGGGAGAGAGAGTGTTATAGTAGTGATGGCGGAGAAGAGTGTTATGGTAGTGAGGGGGAGAAGTGTTATGGATGAGGGGGAGTAGATGAGGTTATATTTAGTGAGGGGAGAGAAGGTTGGTTATAGGTAGTGAGGGGAAAGGAGTTTATGTATAGTAGTGAGGGGAGAGAGAGAGTGTTATGGTAGTGAGGGGGAGAGAGAGTGTTATAGTGATGAGGGGAGAGAATATTGGTAAGTAGGGGGAGAGGAGAGTGTTATGTAGTGAGGGGAGAGAGAGTGTATAGTAAGTGAGGGGGAGAGGTTATGGTAGTGAGGGGAGAGAGAGTGTTATGGTAGTGAGGGGGAGAGAGAGTGTATGGTAGCTGAGGGGGAGAGAGAGTGTTATGCGTAGTGAGGGGAGAGAGAGTGTTACTGGTAGTGATGGGTAAGGAGAGAGAGTCGTTTATGTAGTGAGGGAAGCAGACAATGTTTATGTAGTGAGGGGGAGAGAGAGTTATGGCAAGGGGAGAGAGTGTAAGGAGATGCGAGGGGAGTATGGCGGTAGTGTTATGGTATGAGGGGGAGAGAGAGTGTTATGGTTATGAGGGGAAGGAGTTTAGTAGTGAGGGGGAAAGAGTTATTCCATAGTGAGAGAGAGTGTTATGGAGTAGAGGGGAGAGTGTTATAGTAGTGAGGGAGAGAGAGTGTTATGTAGTGAGGGGAGAGAGTGTTTATGGTAGTGGAGGGGGAGAGAGAGAGTGTTATAGTGAGGGGGAGAGAGCGTTTGTTAAGTGAGGGGGAGAGAGGGTTATGGTAGTGAGGAGAGAGAGTGTTAGGTAGTGAGGGGGAAGAGAGATGTTATGGTAGTGAGGGGGAGAGAGGAGTGTGATGGTAGTAGGAGGGTTGGAGAGAGGTGTTTATGGTAGTGAGGGGGAGAGAGAGTGTTATGGTATGAGGGAAGAGAGTATGGTAGGAAGGGGGAGAGAGAGTGTTATAGGTAGTGAGGCGGAGAGAGGAGTGTTATGGAGAGAGGGGAGAGAGAGTGTTATGGTAGAAGGGGAAAGTTTAGGATGGGCCGAGAGAGAGCGTAGTATAGTAGTGAGGGGGAGAGAGAGTGTATTATGGGGGAGTGGAGGAGGAGAGAGTGTTATGGTAGTGAGGGAGAGGAGTGTTATGTAGTGAGGGCGGAGAGAGAGAGTGTTATGGCGGTATGGAGGGAGAGAGAGAGTGTGATTATATTGGTAGTGAGGGGGAAGAGTGTTATGGTAGTGAGGGGGAGAGAGAGTGTTATGAGTAGTGAGGGGGAGATAGAGAGGTGTTATGCTAGTGAGGAGAGAGAGTGTTATGTAGTGAGGGGGAGAGAGTGTTATAGTAGTGAGGGGGAGGAGTAGTAGTGTTGTGTAGGGTATGTAGTGAGGGCGGAGAGAGTGTTATAGTAGTGAGGATGGAGAGATGTTATGGTAGTAGGGGAGAGAGAGTGTTATGTAGTGGGGGAGAGAGTGTTATATAACGTAGTGAGGGAGAGAGGTGTTATGGTAGTGAGGGGAAGAGAGAGTGTTATGGAGTGAGGCGGGAAGCAGATGGTTATAGTAGTGAGGGGGAGAGAGTGTATTATGGTAGTGAGGGGACGAGAGAGGGTGAATGCAAGTAGGAGGTCAGAGTGAGGGGGAGAGAGGTCATTAGTAGGGGAGAAAGTGTTATGGTTGGACGGGGAGAGAGTGTATGAGTAGTGGAGGGGGAGGGAGTGTTGAGTAGTGAGAGAGCAGTGTTATAGGTAGTGTATGAGGGGGAGAAGAAATGTTTGGTAGTGAGGGCGAGAGAGATGGTAGTTATGCAGTGAGGAGGAGAGGGAGAGGAGAGTGTTATGGGAGTGAGGGGTGGAGAGAGGTGATATCTGGTAAGTGAGGGGGAGAGAGAGTGATATATGGAAGCTGAGGGGCTGAGAGAAGTATAGTGAGTGGGGAGAGAGAGTGTTAAATAGAATATAAGTTCGATGGATAGAGTAAATGGAAGTGTTTATAGTAGTGAGGGACGTGAGAGAGAGTGTAGTATGGGCGTGACAAATAGTGTTATGGGCAGTGATGGTGGTGGCGCGTGAGGCGGAAGGGAGAGACGTGTTAATAAGTGAGGGAGAGTTGAGGCAGTAGTAGGGGAAGAAGCGTGTTAGTGGATGAGGGGTGAGGAGAGAGTGTTAATAGTACGTGAAGGGAGGAGAGAGGTTTAGTGAGTAAGTGAGGGGAGAGAGAAGTGCATTATGGTAGAGGGGAGAGAGTGCTAGATGGTACGTGAGGGGGAGAGAGTAGTGTCTATGGGTAGTGAGGGGGAGAGAGAGTGTTATGATAGTAGAGGGAGGGAGAGTGTATGGTGAGAGGGAGAGAGTGTTATAGTAGTGAGGAGAGAGTTGAATGGTAGAGAGGTGGGTGAAGAGAGTGTTATGAGTAGTGAGGGGGAGAGAGAGAGTGTTTTGGAGTAAGGGGGAAAGGAGTGGTTATAGTGTGAGGGAGAGAGAGTGTTATGTAGTGAGGGGAGAGAGAGTGTTATGGTAGTGATGAGGGGAGAGAGAGTGTATAGTGAGTGAGGAGGGGAGAGAGTGTTAGGTGGTAGTGGAGGGAAGAGAGTGTATGGTATGAGGGGAGAGAGTGTTATATGTAGTGAGGCGGAGAGAGAGATGGTATATGAGTGAGCGGAGAGAGAGTTTATAGTAGTGAGGGGAGAGAGTGTTTATGTAGTGAGGGGAGAGAGGGGAGAGAGTGGTATGGTATGATGGGGAGAGAGAGTGTTTATAGTAGTGAGGGAGAGAGAGTTTATGGTAGTGGGGGAGAGAGAGTTGTATAGTAGTGAGGGGAGAAGAGTGTTTATGGTAGTGAGGAGAGAGAGTGTTATTGTAAGTGAGGGGTGAGAGAGAGTGAGAGGTTAGTGAGGGGATATGTAGGTTTATGGTAGTAGGAGGGGGGAGAGGAGAGTGTCGTTGTAGTGAGGGGAGATTAGAGTAGTTGATGGTAGTGGAGGGGAGGAGAGTATGTTGATTGGTCATGAGGGGGGAGAGAGTTATATGGTAGTAGGGGAGAAAGATGTTTAGGGTAGTGAGAGGAACTGATTGGAGAGAGAGAAGAGTGTTATGGTAGAGGAGGAGGAGAGGAGATATTATATAGGTAGTGAGCGATGAGAGTCTATATAGTCAGTGCAGAGGCGGAGATAGGAGTGTTAATACTTATAGGGACGAGATAGAGGGTATGGCAGTTGAGGGGGAGAGAGGAGGTTATGATAGTGACGCGGGAAAAGAGAGATTGTTAGTAGTAGTGATTGGAGAGATATGTAGTAGTGAGAGTAGATGTTGTAGTATTATAAGTATAGAGGGGGAGAGAGAGTATGTCAGATAATAGTAGTGAGGGAGAAGAGTTTATTGTAGGGAGTGGGGACGAAGAGTTGTTATGCAGTAGGAGAGAGAGTGTTATGGTAGTGGAGGCGACGAGAGGGGGAAGAGAGTGTATATTGGTAGTGAAGGGAGAGAGAGTATATAGTAGTGAGGGGAGAGAGTGTATTAGTAGTGAGTGGTGGATGAGAGAGTGTTATTGGTAGTGAGGGGGAGAGAGAGTGTTATGTGGTAGTGAGGGGCGGAGGAGAGAGTGTTATGGTAGTAGGGAGAGAGAGTGTTATGGCAGTGAGGGGAGAGAGAGTTTATGGTAGTGAGGGGGGAAGAGAGAAGTGTTATGGTAGTGAGGGGAGAGAGATTGTTAGGTAGTGCAGGGGAAGAGAATGTTATGGTAGTTGAAGAGGGGAGAGAAGTGTATGGTATGAGGGGGAGGAGTGTTATTTAGGTAACATGAGGGGGGAGTAGTGTTATGGTATTGAGGGAAGAGAGTTAATGGTAGTGAGGGGGGGAAAGAGTGTTAATTATCATGAGAGAGAGAGAGATTTAATAGGTATGAGGCGAGAGAATGTATATAGTAGTGAAGGGGGAGAGAGTATTATTAGTAGTGAGGGGAAGAGATTAATATTAGTATGAGAGGGAAGAGAGAATTATAGTAGTGAGGGGAAGAGTGTATGGCTAAGTGAGGGAGAGAGATGTTATGTAGTGAGGAGAAAGATACAGTTATGGTAGTGAGGCGGGGGAGAGAGAGAGGAGTGTTATTGGTAGTGAGGGGGCGAAGACAGGTATGTAGTTGAGGGGGGAGAGAAGAGTGTTATAAGTAATAATTAGAGAGAGAGAGAGTGCTTCATGGTAGTGAGGAGAGAGAGTGTGTATGGGTAGTGAGGAGGAAGAGAGTTTATGGTCATGAGGGGGAGAGAGGGAGTGTTATATAGTGAGGAGAGAGGGTTATTGTAGTGAGGGCGACGAGATGTTATCGGTCATGAGGACCTCACTACCATAACCCTCTCGCCCTCACTACTATAACACTCTCTCTCCCCCTCACTACAATAACACTCTCTCTCCCCCTCACTACTATAACACTCTCTCTCCCCCTACCCCTCAGCTCAACCGGGACAGAGAGTATCTGAAGACACCCCAGGGAATCCTTCTGAAGTCTCTCAGCCAATCAGACGCCGGTCTGTACCATTGCCTGGCCACGGAGAACAACTTCAAACACACGGTGGCCCGTGTGGCGCTGCGCATCCTGGACCGAGACATCGTGGTGGCCCTCACCTCCCCTGACGATGACCCCATGACCTCCAACAGCCCTCCCAACGGGCGGGGGGGACAACATGACGCCCAGCAACCGAAGCACCCCCCAACCCTCCCTCTCACAGACACCCCATCCCAGCCAGAAATCAAGTTGATCCACCAGTACTGTCAGTATTACTGGGAGCAGCTAGGGCTCAAGCAGCAGAAGCCCAAACGCACGTCCAGGAGACACACAGAGAGCCAGGAGACCCAAGGCAGATAGCGGACTGGACTTCTCCAACACTAGCCAGCCAGGAGACACACAGAGAGCCAGGAGACCCAAGGCAGATAGAGTACTGGACTTTTCCAACACTAGCCAGCCAGGAGACACACAGAGAGCCAGGAGACACACGGCAGATAGAGGACTGGACCTCTCCAACACTAGCCAGCCAGGAGACTCCATATGATAGACTCGAAATCCATGTTTGACACCAAACATGAGCTTCATCTCCCTTTGTATGGTGGTGGTGACACCCTCACACAACCCAGTATCTCAGTATAGAAATGTAATATATTGATATGTGTATATATCATATGATAATAATAGATCCATGATTTATTCATGTATAATAATTAAAAAGCGTTTGTCTTTGCATTCTTTATTCAGTTTGGAAATGTGTACATCTTATTGTTCAACGTTGAGAGATAGTAATTGTATGGTATGATGTATGTATTTGTCTACTAAAACCATATGTGATGTTGTAATTGTGGTGACTCTTGCGCTCTCTAACGCCTTTGTGACATATGTTTGTTTATATTTGCACAAAACAGACAATATCTACATGTAGAAGATTAAGATGGGAAATCATATGTGTGCATAATATTAGTTGTAATACTACATTCCAGTAATATAAAATATTTGAATGGGAACAGGTAGAAAGAAGACTGTGTGTAGAAGACCTCACCATCTTTTATAATGATATTGAGCAACATACTGTAATGTAATGTACATACTCAGCATGAGTCCTACAATGGAAACGTTCAAACGACAGATATAAAGATATGTTATCCCATCTAACCTTCTCTGTCCTACGTTCTGTTGATATATTTAACCTTTGGGCCTTTCACACAATCCTTATCTGTAGCATTCTTGAGGTGTACATTTTCTATGTGTAAGGGCTAGATTCAATCCATAGCGCTGAAGATCCGCACTACTGCGCAATTGAAATTTAAAGGCATTGTTCCAGCATTCATGGTAAGATAAAAATCTGCGGTAGAGCATCGATCTTCAGCGCTGCAGACTGAATCTAGGCCTAAATCTAACTGGATCAACCTAACTTTGAAGTCCATGGTTACAGAGTGGAAAATAATACAGTACGGAATGCACTTATCAGTCGTCCCATTCATCATCATCTTCATCATCATACCCTCCTTCTTCTTCACCTTCATCTGAAACAGAAGAGAGGAATGAATATATGTTATGCAGAGATTAATTTTAAGATTCAAGAGGACAAGCCACAATGCATTTGTTTTAATTTACACATTTGTAGAATGAATGAYTGAAAGATTAGGATGAGAAGGTGCTCACCAGAGGAGTGAATGACTTTACTCCTCTTCTGCATAACCATCATCAGAGCTCCTACAATACCCTCTGAGTCTTCCTGGGTAGGCTCAGGACTGTCTGGGACCTGGGACACACAAAAGGTCAATGATTATGTAAACTGAAATATGTAGACTCAATCTCACTGACAAAGACAATTTTGTATTTGAACAAGTTGGGTTTACGTTTTTGAGCTTCCTTCCCAGGCGGATCTGGTCCAGCAGAGCTCCTCTTTCACCTCCACCTCCTCCTCCACCTCCTCCTGAAGATGCAGGAGCAGGTGGTGGGGGACCTTTACAGGGGGGAGGAGGAGGAGGAAAGTCTCCAGAGCTCTGGGCTGGGGGAGGCGGGGGAGGAGGAGGTGGAGGAGGCGCTGGGCCTCCTCGACTGGGGGTGGATGGAGCAGGAGGAGGAGGTGCAGGCATGGAGCGCTGGTGACCAGGGGGAGGGGGAGGTGGAAGAGAACTATGGGACACAGAGGGTGGAGGGGGTGGGAGTCCACCTCGGCCGCCTAACGGGGGTGGAGGTGGCAGGGCTCCACGTGAAGGAGGGGGCTGGGAGGGGGGCGGGCCACGCCCTGGCTGTCCTGGGACAGGGGGCAGGGGGCCAGAGCGACCTCCCCGTGGAGGAGGAGGGGCAGGAGGGGAGGAACAGCTCCCTGGTACTGGGGGGAGAGGACCCTGCCTACCAGGAGGCCCAGGACCTGTATGCAATGGGATGAAAAAACAGCAAAATATTGGATTACAAAAATAGTTTGAATATACATTTAGTAATAAAATTGTATAACAGAGTACACCAGAACAATAGCCTACAGTGAAGTACAATTCAATACTTCCACTGAAGTGATGATGAACTTTAGACCAGTAGACAGACACTCAGAACGACACTCACCAGTGTTCATGGCCTTTTTGACTGCCTCCATGCCGCCTGAGTTCTCAATGACTTGTTGGATGAGTTGGGAGGTCTCCTCATCCTTCAACTCAGCCTCACTGATCCCAGCACAGGACAGCAGCTTCTTCAGGTCAGGGTCCAGGTTGTTGGGGTCCCAGCCCACATGACTCACGTGTCTGAGGAGGGGAGGAGAGAGAGGAAGAGGAAAATACACCTGAATGAGTGGCACGCTTGGAGACAATCCTGGATTTGTAAATTAAACAAATTGAGGACAAACAATTTTATGACAAGGTGTCATGAGGTTACATGTGTTGTGATAGATTATGAAGGCTTTATTTAACTGCCTGCTTATATGTGTGTGCTTAGTATCCACTCACTTGAACCCACTGGGTGCTCCTATGTCTGCTTTGGAGAGTTTACTGATCTTCTTCTTGTCCTTTTTCTTGTCCTTCTTTGCCTTACTGACAAAGGCAGGGGCAGGCACAGGTGTGACGGAGCGGTAGCGTGAAGCCTGGATGTCTGGGTTCTGGATGTCCATGGTGGCCATGGAGGGAGAAGTGGGACTGCCAGATCCTGCTTTACAATGGAAGTGTACATGTATAGGTCACAGTATATGTCTCTCGTGGGTAAAGATATCTTGTCAGAGATGTGTAATGTATATGTTTACAGTTTAGATATTGGGTCAGTTAGTTATTGTGCCTGAGGTATATATACACTACTGTTCAAAAGTTTGGGGTCACTTAGAAATGTCCTTGTTTTTGAAAGAAAAGCACATTGTTGTCCATTAAAATAACATCAAATTTATCAGAAATACAGTGTAGACATTGTTCATGTTGTAAATGACTACTGTAGCTAGAAACGGCTGATGTTTTTTGGAATATCTACAAAAGGGTACAGAGGCCCATTATCAGCAACCATCACTCCTGTGTTCCAATGGCACGTTGTGTTAGCTAATCAAAGTTTATCATTTTAAAAGGCTAATTGATTACTAGAAAACACTTTTGCAATTATGTTAACACAGCTGAAAACTGTTGTGCTGATTAACGAAGCAATAAAACTGGCCTTCTTTAGACTAGTTGAGTATCTGGAGCAATTTTATGTTATTTTAATGAACAAAAAATGGGCTTTTCTTTTAAAAAAAATGATATTTCTAAGTGACCCCAAACTTGTGAACGGCATATACAGTACTTAGTAATATTTCTATTTAACCTTTATTTAAGTCAGTTAAGATCAAATTATTATTCACAATGACAGCCTACACCAGCCAAACCCTAACCAGGACAATGCTGAGGCAATTGTGCGCCGCACTATGGGACTCCCGATCACGGCCAGGCTGGGAACGAACCACGGTCTGTAGTGACACCTTTAGCACTGCGATACAGTGTGTTAGACTGCTGCGCCACTTGGGAGCCCAGGTATAACACATACAATGGAATGAGGGATACTCACCTTTACCAGGAAGTGGAGGTAGTCCCCCTCTGTCTGTAAGTAAAACACACAGAATTTGATCAGGGAGAATACGAGGATTATTTTGGGATTACTTCAGATAAGGGCCTCAGTGTAAATCAGTCTTACCACTGGAAGGCAGGGGGCGCTGTTTCTTCTCTGACACTGTGAGAGGGAAGGAAGGAGGAACAAGAGGATGCCAGTTGAGATCATATCTACTCATCTTCACCACAACCTTTACTTTGAAACACCACAGCTACCCTCCATGGAACCTCACATTACAATATCTGTTATGTTTTCCAGTGTCAGAGATATATTAGTTCAAATACAGTGCATTAGGAAAGTATTCAGACCCCTTCACTTTTTCCACATTTTGTTACGTTACAGCCTTATTCTAAAATTGATGAAATACTTTTTCCCCCTCATCAATCTGCACACAATACCCCATAATGACAAAGTGAAAACAGGTTTTTGAAATGATTTACATAAGTATTCAGACCCTTTGCTATGAGACTCGAAATTGAGCTCAGGTGCATCCTGTTTCCATTGATCATCCTTGAGATGTTTCTACAAATTGATTGGAGTCCACCTGTGGTAAATTCAATTGATTGGACATAATTTGGAAAGGCACACACCTGTCTATATAAGGTCCCACAGTTGACAGTGCATGTCAGAGCAGAAACCAAGCCATGAGGTCGAATGAATTGTCTATAGAGCTCTGAGACAGGACTGTGTCGAGGCACAGATTTGGGGAAGGGTACCAAAAAATGTCTACAGCATTGAAGGTCCCCAAGAACACAGTGGCGTCCATCATTCTTAAATGGAAGAAGTTTGGAACCATCAAGACTCTTCCTAGAGCTGGCCACCCGGCCAAACTGAGCAATCGGGGGAGAAGGGCCTTGGTCAGGGAGGTGACCAAGAACCCGATGGTCACTCTGGCAGAGCTCCAGAGTTCCTCTGTGGCGATGGGAGAACCTTCCAGAAGGACAACCATCTCTGCAGCACTCCACCAATCAGGCCTTTATGATAGAGTGGCCAGACGGAAGGCACGTGACAGCCYGCTTGGAGTTTGCCAAAAGGCACCTGAAGTACTCTTAGACCCTGAGAAACAAGATTCTCTAGTCTGATGAAACCAAGATTGAACTCTTTGGCCTGAATGCCAAGCGTCACGTCTGGAGGAAACCAGGCACTGCTCATCACTTGGCCAATACCATCCCTACGGTGAAGCATGGTTGTGGCAACATCATGCTGTGGGAATGTTTTTCAGCAGCAGGGACTGTGAGACTAGTCARGATCAAGGGAATAATAAACAGAGCAAAGTACAGAGAGATCCTTGATGAAAACCYGCTCCAGAGCGCTCAGGACCTCAGACTGGGGCGAAGGTTCACCTTCCAACAGGACAACGACCCTAATCACACAGCCAAGACAATGCAGGAGTGGCTTCGGGACAAGTCTCTGAATGTCCTTGTGTAGCCCAGTCAGAGCATGAAAATGGAGAGACCTGAAAATAGCTGTGCAGCGACACTCCCCATCCAACCTGACAGAGCTTGAGAGGATCTGCAGAGAAGAATGGGAGAAACTCCCCAAATACAGGTGTGCCAAGCTTGTCGCGTCATATCCAAGAAGACTCAAGACTGTAATCGCTGCCAAAGGTGCTTCAAAAAAGTACTGAGTGAAGGGTCTGAATACTTATGTAAATGTCTATTTCATTCTTTTCTAAAAACCTGTTTTTGCGTTGTCACTATGGGGTGTAGGTCGATGAGGAAAAATATATATATTTAATCAATTTTAGAGTAAGGCTGTAACGTAACAAAATGTGGAAAAAGTCAAGAGGTCTAAATACTTTCCGAATGCKCTGTATGACTCAAATACAAACATCACCACACTGGGCACACACTGGTTGAATCAACGTTGTTTACACATCATTTCAATGAAATTACATTGAACCAACATGGAATAGACGTTGARTTGACGTCTGTGCCCAGTGGGACAGTTCACCAGTAACCAACATGGAGGACATAGTAGCCTAATATACAATCTGATGTCATGTCAATCCTATACCAAAAAACTCAACACAAGTCTTCCATTCTTCAACAAATGACCCTGACCTTGACGGTTTCTCTGGTTGATCTTCTCATCAACTGCACTAAGGAAGGTTTCAGCCTCCTGTTCATCTGCAAAGTTCAGCCCCACTTGGCAGTCCTGCATTGGATTGGAGAGAAACATTTGGATAGGCTCATGAAAGACAAAAGTAAAATCACTCATCTTAGGATGAGTCAAGTCAAGCCATCATTATCAAGTCAAGCCATCATTATGAGTATCCAGGACATATTAATGTAGAGGAAGATAAGTTTGCTTACATCTGCAGCGAAGGTATGGAAGAATGGCCGGGCACAGTGGTAGACCATTTGGTTATAGAGCTCCTGCTCCCAGATCAGCTGTCCTTTCTGGGAAAAGCCAACTGTTAATATAACTGAAAGGCCAACACTTCTTCAACTCATATCTTCATGGGAAACTTCTCAACAGTGGATCAACAAATGGTCCCTTTCTAGGCTGGGTTACTGTATATGCACTTTGTGACATCTGTTGATGTAAAAATGGCTGTATAACTAACTACATTTGATTGATTGATTAATATTTTCCATCATTGTGACTGACAGTGTATGTTCCTGTTACCTTGACATCAAAGAGGCGTATGAAGTAGGAACGGCGATGGTTGTCCTTAACGAAGCAGGCCACCCCAGTTTGCTGCAGGCTCCAGCTGGTGGGACTGTGGGGCAGGGCCATGTACAGCTGTGCTACGGTAGTGGCCAGGGACTACACACACACACAAATGCGCACACGCAGGACATTTAATTATACCGAACATAAATATAAACGCAACATGCAACAATTTCAGAGRTTTTACTGAGTTACAGTTCATATAAGGAAATCAGTCAATTGAAATAAATTCATTAGGCCCTAATCTGTGGCTTTCACATGACTGGGAATACAGGTATGCATCTGTTGGTCATAGATACCGTGGATCAGAAAACCAGTCAGTATCTGAAGTGACCACAATTTGCCTCATGCAGAGCGATACATCTCCTTCGCATAGAGTTGATCAGGCTGTTGATTGTGGCCTGTGGAATATTGTCCCACTCCTCTTCAATGGCTGTGCGAAGTTGCTGGATATTGGCGGAACTGCAACATGCTGTCATACACGTTGATCCAGAGCATCCCAAACATGCTCAATGGAGGACATGTCTGGTGAGTATGCAGGCCATGGATGAACTGGGACATTTTCAGCTTCCAGGAATTGTGTACAGATCCTTGCGACGTGGGGCTGTCCATTATCATGCTGAAACATGAGGTGATGGCGGCGGATGAATGGCATGACAATAGGCCTCAGGATCTCGTCACGGTATCTCTGTGCATTCAAATTGCCATTGATAAAATGCAATTGTGTTCGTTGTCCGTAGCTTATGCCTGCCCATACCGTAACCCATACCACCATGGGGCACTCTGTTCACAACGTTGACATTAGCAAACCGCTTGCCCTCACAACGCCACAACGCCAACAGCTCTGGTGGACATTCCTGCAGTCAGCATGCCAATTGCACGCTCACATCTGTGGCATTGTGTTGTGTGACAAAACTACATATTTTAAAGTGGCCTTTTATTGTCCCTAGCACAAGGTGCACCTGTGTAATAATCATGCTGTTTAATCAGCTTCTTGATATGCCACTCCTGCCAGGTGGATGGATTATCTTGGCAAAGTAGAAATGCTCACCAACGGATGTAAACAAAAATGCAGAGAACATTTGAAAGAAATAAGCTTTTTGTGCATATGGAACATTTCTGGGAACTTTTATTTCAGTTCATGAAACATGGGACCAACACTTGACAGGTGGCTTTTATATTTTTGTTCAGTATAGTTTATATGTATGTTGGCTCTAGATAAGTCTAGATAACTAGATAACTCAACTCAAATACATACCTGTTCTACTTACTGTAGATAGTGTGTGTGTGTGCTCAGGTTAAGTTCAAACATTTAGGACAATCGGAAGTCTTTGCATTTATCCGGAATGGACTGTACCAGTCCAACGGAAAGTGTCTGACATCTGTCAGACCTAAGTTACCTGTGATGAGTGCTTTAAGCAGCTGGTACTCAGTGGTTTGGAAAGTTCTTGGGTAGTTTTCATAGCAAAGACCTGCCCCCAATAATGACATCACTTTCTCTGTGGTAGGAATAATATTTTGTTAGACTTGTCAGCTACCACTGCAGGCTTAGGCCTACCTCAGAAACCAGGAAGTTGGTATGTCAAAAGAAAGCAGACTGCACATACACTGAGTATACAAAACATTAAGAACACCTTTCTAATGCCCTCAGAACATCCTAAATGTGTCAGGGCATGGACTCTACAAGGTGTCGAAAGCATTCCACAGGGATGCTGACCCATGTTGACTCCAATGCTTCCCACAGTTGTGTCAAGTTGGCTGGATGTCCTTATGTTGGTGGACCATTCTTGATACACACAGGGAACTGTTGAGCGTGAAAAACCCGGCAGCGTTGCAGTACTTTATACAAACCGGTGCGCCTGGCACCTACTACCATACCCCGTTCAAAGGCACTTAAATCTTTTGTCTTGCCCATTCACCCTCTGAATGACACATATACACAATCCATGTCACAATTGTCTCAAGGCTTAAAAATCATTCTTTAACCTGTTTCCTCCCCTTTACCTACACTGATTGAAATGTAACGAGTACTTTTGGGTGTCAGGGAAAACGTAAGGAGTAAAAAGTACATTATTTTATTTTGGAATGTAGTGGAGTAAAAGTAAAAGTTGTCAAAAATATAAATAGTAAAGTAAAATACAGATACCCATAAAAGGTACTTAAGTAGTACTTAAAAGTATTTTTACTTTGGGGCTCTCGAGTGGCGCAGCGGTCTAAGGCACTGCATCTCAGTGATAGAGGTGTCATTACAGACACCCTGGCTTGAATCCAGGCTGTATCACACCTGGTCATGATTGGGAGTCCCTTAGGGTGGTGCACAATTGGCCCAGCGTCGTCTGGGTTTGGCCGGTGTAGGCCGTCATTGTAATTAAGAATTTGTTCTTAACTGACTTGCCTAGTTAAATAAAAGTACAAATTAAACACTTTACACCACTGGGTGTTCTTAATGTTTTGTACACTCAGTGTACAAACTGCTGCCTCTAATTCTGTTACCAGAGGAAGTGGTTTACACCACAATTTCCTGTCATTCACTCATGCCCGTTTAAAAGTCATTGTGTAGAGACTCTTGTTGTACATGCAAAATGTTTAATTGTTTGAATTTCTAACAATAAATGTTACTTTTAAAGTTGCCAAATATCTAGATTACATCAAATGAAATCGCCATGCACTAAATAAAACACATCAGAGCCACAGTTGAAGGGGTTAATTTAGTCATTTATATAAAAGTGAAACAATAATGATGAGACTGAAGCAGTGGCAACCATAAATTTGCCCAATCATATCTTACTGTATACATGGACCTTGTTAATAAAAGGCTATATTTAAAACACAGAATATGCCAGAAAAACCTTTATTTAGTTGGTTGCTATTTAACACTTAGACATGTGCTACTACCGCACCAACATGCCTAAAATACACCTACATACCAAATAGCCACACACCATCCAACCAGGTCTCCTCCATGCCAAACATCAACCAGATAGTTTCCTACATAGGCCTACCAAGTACCTACCATCCAACCAGTCTACATACCAACCATCCCCTCCCTTCCCTCATCCCCAGGAAAGACTTACAGCACACCTCCTCCCCAGCAGGTCTTCCAGCCTCTCATTCTCCTGTGGGCTCAGCAGAGAGCTGGGACTGTACTCCTGAACTCCTTTAGACTTAGATCCCCGACTCATGGTCCCCTCTCAGAATATCTACTTAGTATCAAAACTGAGCTGAGCATTGACGTGCCTGTCTGTCCTCTTCCTCAAACAGGCACTGACTGTTAGAATAACAAGTTGAAATGGTGCAGATGGTTTCTCTTCTGCCTTCTACAATGTGTTACATGCACACCAAGATTCAGAACAGGAAATGGACAACCACAATTTTTCCCCCCTTTCTCTCACTCAGTAGTGTTACTTATATTTCATGGTCTGACTACAGAGTCTCTTAAGTTTTAGTCATTGTTTCATTGCTAAAAATGGCAAACTCTTCTCAGGTACTCAATTTACGCTACTCAGACCCCAATTTTCAATGGGAAATTTATTAGAAAAGAGAATGAATCAGATTCAAAACATTTAATTACATGAAACTTTTATTGGACAAATAACATATACATTTTTTTAAGACCAAATAAAAAAACACAGACTCCATTCTCTCTTAAAAATGTTGGTCCATAGTTCAGCTTACCACGTCTGATACAGGACTCAGTTTGTCTGAGCTCTCACAGACTTACTCAGACAAGCCAAGTCTAAAGATAGCAGGAGACATTGTATTACTTCTGCTCTTGAGTCTGAATGACAAGCGAAGCTGAGGTCAGTATTTGTTTGTGTTGAGTGGACATTAGCGTGTATGCTCACACAAACAGCCCTTTCCTTTCATATTCATGATGACTAGGAGTACATTTTTTGTATATACAACATGATAGATATAAACAATAGAAACGTTTTAAATATCCAATTCAAGTTACTGGACATAATATAAATAGAGTTTAAATGAAAGCTTTTAAAATAATCAGTCATGAATAATTGGGAGGGTTTCTGGCATTATCACTGCTGATAACTGCACTCATAGGAACATCTCTCAACTGTGTTATCCTAACATGAGTTTGGTATCATGGAACAACTAACAAGAATGATCACATCTGGAGGCTGTGGAATCAATACACCTATCACTATGTATATGAGCATAGGGCAAAAACACTGGATTTGATTGCACTAAAAATAACACAGTCATTGAATGACAGGAATAGAGCAAATTACATAACATTCTGTAATCTTGTTTGAAAAGTCGAACTTTACCAGAAAGAGAAAATCTGCAGAATGCCAGAATATTAGATGCATTTGATTTCCTTACGTATACAAATATCTCACTGAAGATTCAAGGGAGGTAGATGAGGAAGGTAATGATGACTTTGGCAATGATGAAGCCATTTATTGGTACACTTATAACATAAATACTATCATTACCCTTAGAAGACAATTACTATGGTTTCTCATTGTTTCTCGTGTCAAAATAGTACACATTTCACTTAAACCTGTTGTCCCAGTGACAACTATACTAGTGCCTCAAAACAACATCCTGAAAGCAAACCACAATGTTTGCCACCTCAGAACTGTTGCTTTGTGTTGTTGTGCTGCTGGTTCTGTTTTCTTCACCACATGGAGCATAATGCCATCTTGTGGGGGAAGTTAAATTATACACTGAATAAAAATATGGAACATTTCTGGGATATTTTATTTCAGCTCGTGAAACATAGGACCAACACTTTACATGTTGCGTTTATATTTCTGTTCAGTATATATTATTTTCCATGTCCAGCCGAGACCCTGTCATTTGGCTATGGTCAAATAATGGGCACGTCGGGGAGAATTTGATGTTTGGGAGAGCTTTGGTTGGCATTTTGKTATTCTTGTTTATTGTTGTCTGTTGCTAGTGTCCGCCTCCACTCCGAGACTCTCCGGACACCCAATCAATAATGATGAATGACGTACTCATCACCATGAAGATGAAGCCTAAGACAGCAAAACAGGAAGCCTGCAGGGAGAGAGGGGGAGGCAAAGAGATGGATGACAGCGCATTTTCTGACATTAATTCATATAGTAAGCATGACTAATTACTAAAGACTATTTACTGCTACATCGCTAAAGAAGATGAGACAACGGATTGAGGTTTTACCATAATCTTTGGTTTGGATTTTAGAGGTTCCGTTTCTTCAGGAACAATCCTGATGTAGAAGATTCCCGGGAGGATGAAGATCAGGCTGGGTGCAGAGGTCGCCCCTGGGTTGGGAAGGGGGAATAGATGGACGAAGGGAGGGAGGGAGGGAGTGGGGAAGGGAGGGGTGAAGAGGTGGAGGGAAGTTGAATGTGAACATTTTCTATAGGAATAAAACTATTAGAGGTCATAGTTTCTACTTTGGATAACAATAGTCTGTGAATCTAAACTAGGTTTGCATTGAAACCAGAATCATTTTACAGGTCTCTGTCTCTGCACACTTACCAATGATACCGAAAATGTCTCGGATGGTGGGCACGAAGATGACCAGTAGGTTGACGATGATAAGGAGACACACAGCAATGGTGATGTGGCGAGCCCAGTGGAAGGGCTTCTCAGGGAACAGCAGCTGCAGCAGGGCCCTGCGAATCTAAAGAGGGGGGTGGAGGGACAGAGAGATGTCACCAGACCTGCGTCATACACCCTGGCTACGTCCTAATTGACACCCTATTCCCCTACGTAGTGCACTACTTTTAACCAGAGTTCTGTGGGCCCTGGTCAAAATTAGTGCACTATATAGGGAATAGGGTGCCATTTGGGACACAAACCATGTCTCAGGAGAAGCATGTCAGATACGTTCCTGAAACCTGTCAGCCAATTAGCGACCATAGCAGAAGGGTATTGCAGGTCAAGAGCTTCATTATCCTCATACTCACACTGCAGTGACTTCAGAGTAAGGATGCATTATTGTAACATTACTGGACCCTTCAAGCCAATATAATAATACAAACACAAGCCAGCACACACTGTTCTGGTAGCTGTTGCCCACCTCTACCTGCTTGTAATTTGAGTCTCACCGGAAAGAGAACCACAGGGACAGTAAGAGTAACAGCCACCAGCACAGCCATACGCACACACAGGATCAGTGTGTCCAAGGGGTCCACTTTAATGTATGTATGAAGGAGCTCGGACTCTACTCCACCTAAAACACAGAGAAACAGAGAATGGTGGTTATACTTCAACACACACATGTATGCCTTAAAACAGTCATAACCATACATTCATACACCAGTTCTCCAATTCCAGACTTCTCAATATGGTAACAACACAGTAACAACATGAGTGAACAGTCTGAACATAATAATTACTTCATTATTCTCATTGCTTCAGGAGCAGTATCTTACCAAAGAAGGTAAGGTAACCAAAGATAGCAGTTAGCCCGTACATAACGAACATGGCCAGAATGGAGATGTTGGCAACTGTCTGCATGCGTTTCTTGGTGGCACTAAGGTCACAGTGGACAGACAKAGATTAGTACCTGAATTTGGCAGTAGTTAGTACCTGAATATGACAGTAGAGTCTACTGTAGTATGTGTGTGAATCATAGGGATATGTGTTGCATCTCTAATCTCAGTTGTGTCAGATCATGACTTACTCTTGTAGCTCTGTGTAGATGGGAAGCACCTCAGGGTGGCAGACAAAAGCAAAAGCCAGGATAGGGATGGTATATGCTGTCTGAAGGAAATCAAACCATACATTTAAAATGGTTCAAATTTATAAACATAACTAGACGCTCATTTGAGTGTAGTAAAAACATACACTACCAGTCAAAAGTTAGGACACACCCACTCATTCAAGGGCTTTTCTTTATTTGTACTATTTTCTACATTTTAGAATAATAGTGAAGACATCAAACCTATTAAATAACACATATGGAATCATGTAGTGACCAAAAAGTGTTAAACAAATCAATTCTTCAAAGTACACTGTCATAACTCTCCTGTGAAGATCTGTATATAAAGTTGAAGTCGGAAGTTTACATACACCTTAGCCAAAAACATTTAAACTTCTTCACAATACCTGACATTTTATCCTAAAAATTTCCTGTCTTAGGTCAGTTAGGATCATCACTTTATTTTAAGAATGTGAAATGTCAGAATAATAGTAGAGAGAATTATTTATTTCAGCTTTTATTTCTTTCATCACATTCCCAGTGGGTCAGAAGTTTACATACACTCAATTAGTATTTGGTAGCATTGCCTTTAAATTGTTTAACTTGGGTCAAATGTTTCAGGTAGCCTTCCACAAGCTTCCCACAATAAGTTGGGCGAATTTTGGCCCATTCCTCCTGACAGAGAAGGTGTAACTGAGTCAGGTTTGTTGGCCCCCTTGCTCGCACACGCTTTTTCAGTTCTGCCCACAAATTTTCTATAAGATTGAGATCAGGAATTTGTGATGGCCACTCCAATACCTTGACTTTGTTGTCCTTAAGCCATTTTTCCACAACTTTGGAAGTATGCTTGGGGTCATTGTCCATTTGGAAGACTAATTTGCGACAAAGCTTTAACTTCCTGACCGATGTCTTGAGATGTTGCTTCAATATATCTACAGAATTTTCCTTCCTCACAATGCCATCTATTTTGTGAAGTGCACCAGTCCCTCCTGCAGCAAAGCACCCAGACACATGATGCTGCCACCCCCGTGCTTCACGGTTGGGATGGTGTTCTTCGGCTTGAAAGCCTCCCCCCTTTTCCTCCAAACATAACGATGGTCATTATGGCCAAACAGTTCTATTTTTGTTTCATCAGACCAGAGGACATTTCTCCAAAAAGTATGATCTTTGTCCCCATGAGCAGTTGCAAACCGTAGTCTGGCTTTTTTATGCCGGTTTTGGAGCAGTGGCTTCTTCCTTGCTGAGCGGCCTTTCAGGTAATGTCGATATAGGACTCGTTTTACTGTAGATACTTTGTACCCGTTTCCTGCAGCATCTTCACAAGGTCCTTTGCTGTGTTTCTGGATTGATTTGCACTTTTCCGCACCAAAGTACGTTCATCTCTAGGAGACAGAATCCGTCTCCTTCCCTGAACGGTATGACAGCTGCGTGGTCCCATGGTGTTTATACTTGCATACTATTGTTTGTACAGAGGAACGTGGTACCTTCAGGCATTTGGAAATTGCTCCCAAGGATGAACCAGACTTGTGGAGGTCTACAATTTTTTTTCTGAGGTCTTGGCTGATTTCTTTTGATTTTTCCATGATGTCAAGCAAAGAGGCACTGAGTTTGAAGGTAAGACTTGAAACTACATCCACAGGTACACCTCCAATTGACTCAAATTATGTCATTTAGCCTATCAGAAGATTCTAAAGCCAAAGACATCCTTTTCTGGAATTTTCCAAGCTGTTTAAAGGGACAGTCAACTTAGTGTATGTAAACGTCTGACCCACTGGAATTGTGATAGAGTGAATTATAAGTGAAATAATCTGTCTGTAAACAATTGTTGGAAAAATTACTTGTGTCAGGCACAAAGTAGATGTCCTAACCGACTTGCCAAAACTATAGTTTGTTAATAAGAAATTTGTGGAGTGATTGAAAAACTAGTTTTAATGACTCCAACCTAAGTGTATGTAAACCTCCGACTTCAACTGTATATAGCTGTTTTTAGCTGATTCATGATTTATGATGGTAGGGTTTGTGCAGATATCCAAGGGTTTGTGACGTTCAGGAATGAGACTGGTGAGGAAATAATACATTAATAGACGACTGTAAATGATAAGATAATAAAATATCTTTAGAGTTATATTTGGGAAATTGCAACTCTATAAACAACATTTTCCCGTGGTGCCTTCCTAGTTAATTACTATTCCGTGATTTGTTTAATCATGGAATAATTACACATAGAGAATTGATTTGATAATATAAAGGTCTTCACATTTAATGACAACAAATGCTACGATATTTGGAGCCCCCGTGCGAGGAATCTAGGATAGAATGAGGCATTCATTTTGATTCAGCCTATATAAAATTGAAAAGCAGATTGCATTATGCACCCACATTATGTTATACAACATGGGAGTTGTAGACAGGACTTGTTGACATGTGTGTTGCCATTTGAACAATACAAGGAGGTTTCCTCCGTCTTGTTTTTCGGACATAGTCATAGTCAAAGAAGTATTAAAATTGGCATTCTTTAGACTAGTTGAGTATCTGGAGCATCAACATTTGTGGGTTCGATTACAGGCTCAAAATGGACAGAAACAAAGACCTTTATTCTGAAACTCGTCAGTCTATTCTTGTTCTGAGAAATGAAGGCTATTCCATGCGAGAAATTGCATGAAAAAAAATAGTAAAAGAGTACCCACAAAACACCAGTCTCAACGTCAACAGTGAAGAGGMGACTCCGGGATGCTGTCCTTCTAGGCAGAGTTTCTCTGTCCAGTGTGTTCTTTTTCCCATCTTAATCTTTTCTTTTTATTGGCCAGTCTGAGATATGGCTTTTTCTTTGCAACTCTGCCTAGATGGCAGGCATCCCGGAGTCGCCTCTTCAATGCTGACGTTGAGACTGGTGCTAAATATGGAACTGCATTTGAAAACTGAACAATTAAATGTAATTGCAAAAACTTATGACAAGGAACGAGCACAAACTCTTCAACAAAATCGTCTTCAACAGGAACAAAATCGTTTTTCACAGGAACATCTCGATTTAGTCAAAACTAAATACGAAGATGTCCACGCCAAACTAGATAAATCTGACGAGTTATCTACAAACATGCATGCAGTTTTGTTGAACGTTACTCAAAGTAACAATGTTCTACTCCAAATGCTGCAGACCAAAGACGATCAGTTAATGAACACAATGACTAAGTTGGATGACAAATCAGCAGAACTCATTGAAGTCACTAACCTAATGAATGATGAGAGAACTCAGGTGATGAAGATGGAAATATTGATAAGCAAGCGGAGAAAATCTCATCACTGAATCTCTCGCTCCGTACTCAAGACCTCTATCTGCAAACCATGACAGATAAATATGAGACTGAAAGGAGCAAGTGTGACACTCACGTGTCCAAAATCAGTACTCTAAGCGCTCAAGCGGACTCTGCAATGTAGCAGAATATCACCCTTAGGTACAATCTGGTGGAATTCCAGAATGGTCACACGCTACAGCGTGACTAGCCAACCAAGCAACCGGATCCCGGTACTCAAAGGAGTGAAGACAATAAAAGGTCTCAGACTTTGCCTCCCTCGTGTCCCTCAGTCTTCTCCTCTTGGCCATTCGGCACTGAGTAATATGGCACCTCTTCGCCAACAAAGCCAAAGCTTGGCTTCTCCTCTTGGCTTTTCGGCCGCAATTTCCCCACAGGATGAAGTAACCCTCCCCACCCGCTGGACGTGGAACGCCTTGACAAACTCTGCAAAAATTTCCCCACCTTTCACTCCGTTCCAGTTCAGCCAAACGACACTGAAACGTTCCTAGCTGACAGAGAGGACACATTGGATGGCTATCTGAACACTGTGGGTTCTGACAGGCTTTACCTGTTGAAGCGAACATCGAATAGACACGTGACGAGGTTCATTAGTTTACAACAGCAACACGTGCTAAACGACTATGCTAACTTGCCACAGCTTTGAAATTAGAATTAAGTGGTTCTACGACGTGCAAACACAATAGCTCACTGGCTAACACTGTCAAACAAGCTCAGAATGAAAACCAAGAGATGACGCAGAACAGTGGTTTCTACCACGAAACCACGACTCCAATAACCACCGTGTCGAAATAACTGTAAAGTACGTCACCGTCGAAACGACTACCGTTACAGTCGACCTGTTCGCTACGTTCCTGCACCCAACGCACACAGCGTCAGAGCACAAGGGTAATAAAGGGTTAAAGGACGATCGAAACGTAGACCAATGTTCTCTAGAAGTTCCACTACGTGAAGAGCTAAAGCGAGAAACATTTGAGAAAAGGGTAAAAAATAAGTCACAAGGACTAGACGGGGAATTGCTGGACACCAGGTCTGCAGGAATTAACACCCTTAGCAAGGACATTAAAAATCGAATTTCTCCCGCTCTCACTCAAGACCCTATCCAGGGCCCGCTCAATCAAGAAACAAGCCCACAGGCTTTGTCTATAGACTCTGATACAAAGGTTGTGAAGAAAAAGGTCAAAAGCTTTGCTAAAGCCAAGCCCACTCAAAATCTGAAAAGTCGATCTGCTTCCACCTTGAACAGAAAGGACACATCACGTTGTTGCAAACGACCACTCCACTTTGTGGGGAATATGTCCACGAAACGCAACTCTAAACGGCCGTACCTGGAAACAGTCCTGGAGGGCTGCTTAACTTGTCATGCGCTAATTGAGTAAGGCGTGACAATATCGCTCATCTCTCAAACATTGTTCAATAATCTGAAAAGGTCTTTGAAGCCAACTAAACGTTGATTAAAAGTGGAACGATGAGACAATACACTTCGAGGTTTCACTCAGACTACCTCACCTCTCACATTGAGAATCATGCTGAACTTGCTTACAACTTCCGGCGCCGACCGAGATGGCCGGCGCGTTCCTTGGAAAATATGCAGTATTTTGTTTTTTTATGTGTTATTTCTTACATCGGTACCCCAGGTAATCTTAGGTTTCATTACATACAGTCGGGAGGAACTACTGAATATAAGATTAACGTCAACTCACCATCATTCCTACCAGGAATATGACTTTCCCGAAACGGATCCAGTGTTTTGCCTTCCACCCAATACAATGGATCTGATCCCAGCCGGCGACCATATGCGACGCCGTAAAAGGGGCAAACGTAGCGGTCTCCTGGTCAGGCTTCGGAGACGGGCACATCGCGCTCCACTCCCTAGCATACTACTCGCCAATGTCCAGTCTCTTGACAATAAGGTTGATGAAATCCGAGCACGGGTARCATTCCAGAGAGACATCAGGGATTGTAACGTTCTCTGCTTCACGGAAACATGGCTAACTCAAGAGACGCTAACGGAGTCGGTGCAGCCAGCTGGTTTCTTCAYGCATCGCGCCGACAGAAACATACATCTTTCTGGTAAGAAGAGGGGCGGGGGTTTATGCCTTATGATTAACGAGACGTGGTGTGATCATAACAACATACAGGAACTCAAGTCATTCTGTTCACCTGATCTAGAACTCCTCACAATCAAATGTCAACCGCATTATCTACCAAGGGAATTCTCTTCGCATTAAATCATCCGCCAGTATAATCCCCCCCAAGCAGACACAATCGATGGCCCTGAACGAAACTTTATCTGACTCTTTGTAAACTGGAAACCACACACCCTGAGGGCTGCATTCATCGTAGCTGGGGATTTTAACAAGGCTAATCTAAAAACAAAACTTCCCTAAAAATTCTATCAGCATATCGATTGTGCTACCAGGGCTGGTAAAACCTTGGATCATTGTTTATACAACTTCCGCGACGCATATAAGGCCCTCCCCCGCCCTCCTTTCGGAAAAGCTGACCACGACTCCATTTGTTGATTCCAGCCCTACAAACAGAAAAACTAAAAACAAACAAGCTCCCGCGCTCAGGTCTGTTCAACGCTGGTTCCGCACCAATCTGATTCCACGCTTCAAGACTGCTTCGATCACCGCGGATTGGAATATGTTCCGCGATTGCCCTGTGCAACTGGTCCTGGACTTCACTTGACGGGCCGCCCCCAGGTGGTGAGGGTATGGTAACAACATCTCCACCCGCTGATCCTCAACACTGGGGCCCCACAAGGGTGCCGTTCTGAGCCCTCTCCTGTACTCCCTGTTCACCCACGACTGCGTGGCCATGCACGCTCCAACTCCAATCATCAAGTTGCGATGACACTACAGTGGTAGGCTTGATTACCAACAACGACGAGACGGCCTACAGGGAGGAGGTGAGGGCCCTCGGAGTGTGGTGTCAGGAAAATAACCTCACAACTCAACGTCAAAAAAACAAAGGAGATGATTGTGGACTTTCAGGAAACAGCAGAGGGAGCACCCCCTATCCACATCGACGGGTCAGTAGTGGAGAAGGTGGAAAGTTTAAGTTCCTCGGTGTACACTAACACGAACAAACTGAATTGGTCCACCCACACAGACAGCGTTGTGAAGAAGGCGCAGCAGCGCCTCTTCAACCTCAGGAGGCTGAAGAAATTCGGCTTGTCACTTAAAGCACTCACAAACTTCTACAGATGCACAATCGAGAGCATCCTGTCGGGCTGTATCACCGCCTGGTACGCGCAACTGCTCCGCCCACAACCGTAAGGCTCTCCAGAGGGTAGTGAGGTCTGCAGAACGCATCACCGGGGGCAAACTACCTGCCCTCCAGGACACCTACACCACCCGATGTCACAGGAAGGCCATATAGATCATCAAGACAACAACCACCCAAGCCACTGCCTGTTCACCCCGCTATCATCCAGAAGGCGAGGTCAGTAACAGGTGCATCAAAGCAGGGACCGAGAGATGAAAAACAGCTTCTATCTCAAGGCCATCAGACTGTTAAACAGCCATCACTAAACATTTAGTGGCCGCTGCCAACATACTGACTCAACTCCAGCCACTTTAATAATGGGAATTGATGGAAATTATGTAAAAATGTACCACTAGCCACTTTAAACAATGCCACTTAATATAATGTTTACATACCCTACATTACTCATCTCATATGTATATGTATATACTGTACTCTATATCATCTACTGCATCTTGCCATCTTTATGTAATACATGTATCACTAGCCACTTTAAACTATGCCACTTTATGTTTACATACCCTACAGTACTCATCTCATATGTATATACTGTACTCTATACCATCTACTGCATCTTGCCTATGCCGTTCTGTACCATCACTCATTCATATATCTTTATGTACATATTCTTTATCCCTTTACACTTGATGTGGATAAGGTAGTAGTTGTGGAATTGTTAGGTTAGATTACTTGTTGGTTATTACTGCATTGTCGGAACTAGAAGCACAAGCATTTCGCTACACTTGCATTAACATCTGCTAACCATGTGTATGTGACAAATAAAATTTGATTTGATTTGAAACTACACTTCCAGGACGTATCGCTTGTTCACCCTGTGTATGTTACCAGCCTCGAATCTGAACCCCTGCTACTCAGAGTAGACTTGATCGATCGGTTACTCTCAATGATGGATTGGAAAACCAACCATGAATGGTCACAGGTCACATTGCCTTCCCCACTGACCACACTGTCTTCCCCCAATGAGGGGTATCTATCGAAAACACCCCTTGGGAAAAATACATTTTGAAAACCTCTTGGTGCAGAATCCGATCCAAGGAGATATTACGATATCTCGACACATTCAATCAGCAAACCTGATTGACCATTCTTTTCATGATTTCAAGCCAGCAGTATTTGTGAATGAGCAACTTTCCTCCTCCTTGCAGTCGTGCAATACTGTAGTTGAGATGAACTTCTCTTGCCTTTCAAACACTTACGCTAGCACTGCGGTCGTATCAGCAAGTAAAACGTTGACGTGCAGAGTGTACTCTGCTTCCGATGATACATCTTCCACTTTGTGGGGGACTGTCACCCTTTACAATRACACTAATGGCGTCAGTCCCGCAACTGACCCGATGACTCCCACTGGTGAAACACCTTGCGATATCACAGACAGATATCCTCATCTCAGTTCACAGGTACTGGAAGAGGATGCCACACGCGGACACTGTGGTGACCGACAGGCCTCGACAGCCACTGAGCATTTTGAAGACTACGTGCAACACTGTACGAGGCCGCCAGAGCAGAAAACAAATCTAGTTGTAAACTTCCCCATGAGAACAGAGAGGAGCGGACAGGCCACTAGACGGGGACAACCTTAGAACAGATATTACAGAGGTGTACCACACTGGTCATAAAAGAAGTCCAGTGGACGTTCCCCCCTCCAAAATAAATGGCAAAAATAATCATGCCTTGCCATGTGTAGTTTCAACTACAATGCAACTAGTAAAATTCTCTAATCATGTGTTCCGGTAGAATAAATTGCTATGGTTAACTGGTCCCCTTGAGTACCAGTACCAATGCCAGCACAGTCAGTCCAGCAACAATCAGAAAGAGGATTATAGACCTCACAAGTCAAATTGCTATTGATAACAGTGATAGAGGAGTTAGTAGTCACTCAGGTTGCAACATGTGTAAGGGAATCTCCAGAACACTCTTCTGATGGTTTACACACATGCCACTAATAAATAGAACCCTTCATTCAGGAGAAAAGTTATTAGAAGTAATGAACCATGATCACACTGCGTACGACTGGTTCAGTACTTAGAGAGTAATTCTGTCGTGAGGTTAGCTATGAAATAGCCTCCTTCATACCTACCACCACTGCAATGGTGTAAGACACATTGATGTGTAGTAAAGCTACTACAGGTCCCATTAACACGTCTTGAGGTTGACATCAATTCTTACTGACATCAAGGCATTGACCTGGAAATTATCTGATGACGTCAGACTCATTCTGAACAGGTTGCAGCCTACCCGGATACATGGTTTCTTTCACTTGGTATGTGCGCTTGTGTAAGCACAAACGCACATGTACAACTGAACATTTAATGTGGATTTATGCTTGGATCACTTAAGGGTCCGAACAAAATACCAGCCTTAGTAAAGTTGAAAATTTACTCTGAGGCCTTTGACTCTACAGCTACAGAACTCACCAGTTTCTCCACAAGAGGTCCATAGGTCATCCCTGTAGACTGCCCGAAGCTGGTGTCTTACAGCTGTAGACTTATCATGTATTTATCAACTTAGGATAGTGCCCTAGCAACACACCGCAAATTAGGAATGCCCTAGATATGACATTAGACAATGCCATGATATGGTCATTTTGCCAAGACCTTGGACATATATAGAATACAGTCCAATTAGATGACTATGGTGTGACAACTATATTTTGTATATCTTTTTGTTTATGCTTTGATTCCTTTTCGTTTCATTTCCTTTGACACTTAGGAAGTGATAGAGCCCTAAACAAGTTCCCCATACAACCATCACTTAGTGCCAAAACGCCGCTCATTTGGGCAGAAATGTAATTATGTATTTCATGAGTGTCTGTGCGTTGTTAACATCTGCCTAAGTTACTGCCTAGAATCACCAGCCTGGACGACGGGCCCATAACAGGGATCACAATCCGGACATCCACTGCCCATCCTTGTGGCTGTCACACCCTGATCTGTTTCACCTGTCCGTGTGATTGTCTCCACCCCCCTCCAGGTGTTGCCGATCTTCCCCATTATCCCCTGTGTATTTATACCTGTGTTCTTTGTTTGTCCGTTGCCAGTTCGTCTTGTTTGTTAAGTCAACCTGCGTTTTTGTTCTCAGCTCCTGCTTTTCCCAGTCTCTCTTTTTCTCGCCCTCCTGGTTTTGACCCTTGCCTGTCCTGACTCTGAGCCCGCCTGCCTGACCACTCTGCCTGCCCCTGAGCCTGCCTGCTGTCCGGTACCATTGCCCCACCTCTGGTTTACTGACCCCTGCCTGCCTTGACCTGTCTATTGCCTGCCCCTGTTGGAATATTAAACCATTGTTAATTCGACGTGTCTGCATCTGGGTCTTACCTTGATTCCTGATAGTGGCGGCCTGCTCCATCTGCAGAAATTCTACCCTGGTCGACCACCAGAGGGGGACCGCAACGGCGATCACCAATCAGGACATTCCCTGGCCATTCTTGTGGTGCTTTAAAATTCACAGAAAGCCTACCTGGGTCAACCACCAGAGGGGGACCGCAACGGCGATCCACAACCAGGACATTCCCTGGCCATTCTTGTGGTGGTTTACAGCTGTCCGAAAGCCTACCAGGGTAAACCACCAGGGGGGGAACTGCTATGCTGATCCACAAACAAGGACATCCGAGGTTAATTCTTATGGTGGTTTGCAACTTGCAGGATCCTTTCAACTTGAACCCACCAGAAGGGGACTATCATAACTCTCCTGTGAAGATATGAAGGATCAGGTTACCGTGGGTCTGCTCTACAGCACCCTCTCTCTCCCACAGAGGTGGTGGGGGCTGCTTTATGGTGGTCGTAAAATACTCTGCTTCTGGGCTCTGTAGTATCGAGATTGTGAAACACAGAGAGACACTTGGACATCAAAATGTTTTTAAAAATTAACAGTATTTCTGTATTCCAAGCAGTTGGAGTGGTCCATGGACACTTAAGCAACAGTCATATCAAGTTGGTTTAATTTGGTGACCTCATGAAGGACAGGAGACACACATTACTGTTTCTTTGTTTGTATACACTTATCAATTATGGGGTTTGCATCTGAATGTTGTATAAAATAAATGATTGAGTATAGGAATACTTTTGGAAAGATAACAATGTGATCTTAGTCTTCTAAATAAGAATTGTTTTTCATAGTAACTTAGGATCAGTCAGTGGCCACGCCCCTGTGAGCACAGACATTTCACGGCGTCATGGAACGCCCCCCTTTCTACTAAGTATAAAACCCACTTCCGACAAAATGCATATTAAACCAGAAAACATGGAAGCTGTCGCTACATGTTGAAATGGTTGGCAACTCTACCAAAGGACAAGACCAGAGAATGTGGAGATCATTCCCACGTTGAAATGGCTAAGAAATCTACAAACTAAAGAACAATTATTCAGGCTGCAGCTGTTTAAGTACTTTAGTCTGGTAAATGCAACCAGTCGAACGACCGAATGGTACTCTGACGTATCCATTATAACAAGCTACAACTCCGAAAGACTTTGATCTCTGTTGGACAAACCAGAGACTTTGTCGGCAATCTATCCAGCGGTGATCGCAGAGAGGGACAACAAAGGCATACACTCGTAAATATGTAAATTGCAATTTCCTTTTAGAATGAGCGGTTGTTCATGTTCAAAGTATAAGCATTTCCATGAGTGTAGTGTATGTACGGGGGTCCCCTCTGAGTTTCCAGCTCTTGAGCTGGCCCCACCCCTTTCCTTTGTCTACCAAGCCGTCATATCGGCTTAGCCCACTAGGGACTTTTCAGTGTATCATGTCAGTAAACAATGTATAACTATTGTGTGTGTGTTTATGTAATTCTGTGATTGATTACATGAAAAGGTTAATTAGTAAATAAATAATGAAGCCAATTTGTATATCGCTGATTCATGATTTATGATTGTAGTATTCGTGCAGATATCCAAGGGTTTGCGATGTTCAGGAATGAGACTGATGAGGTAATAATACATTAATAGAAGAATGTAATCGATAAGATAATAAAATATCTGAAGAGTTATATTCGGGAAATTGCAACTATAAACAAAAAAWTTCCGTGGTGCCCCTACTTCCTAGTTAATTACTATTCCGTGATTCGTTTAATCACGGAATAATTACACATAGAGAATTGATTTGATAATATAAGTCTTCACATTTAATGACAGCAAACGCTACGACAACACACATGGCTCAAACGCATTAAGGAGGAAATGAGCACTACACAGACTGATGTGTTATTTCATAGATTTGATGTCTTCACTATTATTCTACAAAGTAGAAAATAGTAAAAATAAAGAAAAACCCTTGAATGAGTAGGTGTGTCCAAACTTTTGACTGGTACTGTATATTGCCATAACAAATCACTGTCTAGAGACATAATCCATAATCTTAACACAGCTAGATTGTCTGAGACACAAATCTAGAAAACTCACAATCAGAAATTGCGCTATTTAATGTTAAATACAATGTCTGCCTGTATTACATGTCTCTTCCTCTCTGACCTGCGTGTTGATGGTGAATAGCTGTGGTTCACAGAAGTCCACATCAGAATTGACGTAGGCCGGGGTGACGAATGAGTGGTTACCATGACTCTCCTTCAAGGCGTACGCTGAGTGGTTACTGTGACTGGTTATTTCCTCCAGCGGACACGGGATGTTGAACTTCTTATAGATCACCTAGTGGGAGGGACCAACTGACTGTTTAGTCAAACACTGAAGACTCCAGCTACTGCACAGCATGCGGTACCAATGCACCAAGTCTGGAACCAAAATGACCCTGAACAGTTTCTACCTCCAAGCCATAAGTATTCTAAACAAGACTGCTAAATAGCTAATCAAAAGGATACCCAGACTACCTACATTGACCCTTTTTTGCACTAACTCTCTTCCTCTGACTCTATGCACACACACTGGACTCTACCCACACACACTTACACGCTACATACACCCACACACACATAACATGCACACACTGTACATTGTACATGACGCCACACAAACACACTCACTTTCAAACTCACCACATACGTGGCTGCTAGTCACTTTCTTCCTACCTACTCTATATGTACAGTACATTGCTACCTCAATTACCTCATAACCCTGCACTTGTTTAAAAAAAATCTTTATCTTTAACTCTGCATTGTTGGAAAAGGACCCGTAAGTAAGCATTTCACTGTTAGTCTACACTACGAAGCATGTGACGAATACAATTTGATGAGCCTGGTCCCAGATCTGTTTGTGCTGTATAGCCAACTTGTAGGGTTGTTGACCATTACAACCATGGGAGTTGGCAAGAAAGCAGAAACAGATATGGGGCAAGGCTATGTATTGTTTAGTTGGATGGGAGATGGGTTAGTTGGTTGATGAAGAGGACTCACCGAGATGAGGAAGAAAACCATACAGGAGAGAGAAAAGCCACTGGTGTAACCAAGGTAACCTGTGAGGTGATAACAGAAGATCACGTTGTGTTGAAATAGAGACATATCGTGTTATTCTGTGCATGTTTCATCATCACTACTAGCATACTACAAAAAATAAAGTATGAATATAGACTATGAAGTGAAATGAGTGATGGTCTAAGACATGGAAACTTACCAAGGTGTCTCATGAGTGAGAGTGGAAAGATGATAATGACGCTTACAATGATGATCAGGTACCTCCCATCCAAATACCACTCTCTGACAGACAGACAGCAAGAACACACAAATGATACAACATAGCCAACTTTCAGAACAATCTATCAAATCACATTTTAAATGCTCCTGTTTTATAGCCTGCATTATGAAATAACAGCAACTGCCGCCTTCTAGAGACACCTACCCAGTATTTTCCGTCAGGCCCAGAAAGGCCTGCATGACCAACGGAAGCTCAGACTTCACAATGAAGAGGTAACTGGACATCGCTATGGGAAACACAAAACAAAACTTATTTACACTTGTATATTATGTCACTTAAGTCATTAGACCTTCTATGACAGGAGCAATTTCAGTGGCACTTGTACTTGCACTTAAGTAAGTTCAGACATGAGGCTAACATACAATAACATAAGCCAATCATGACCTGCTGGTGACATACGGTACTTTACCTCCAATGTTGTGCATGGTGATGATGGAGCCAGCCAAAACTTTGCCTGGTTGTCCAAAGGCACGGTGCCCTAGCTGCTCATAGGCACGGATGCCTGAGAGAACATACACATGCATGTTAACCTTTGAAGTGCAGTGGGCTAAAACCAGGGTCACACAGAGTGTTTCTTGGTAGTCTTAAACAAATCTACTTTGAAACAAAATGATACACCTCACACACATGCTGCTGGGCATTAAAAAAAGACGACACCTGTACCATGTCAGATATAGAGTTGAAATGAGTTTGCATCCCAATATTAAACTCAATATACACTACTGTTCAAAAGTTTGGGGTCACTTAAAAATGTCCCTGTTTTTTAAAGAAAATCAAATTTTTGTCCAATAAAATAACATCAAATTGATCAGAAATACAGTGTAGACATTGTTAATGTTGTAAATGACTATTGTAGCTGGAAACGCCTGATGTTTTTTGGAATATCTACATAGGCGTACAGAGGTCCATTATCAGCAACCATCACTCCTGTGTTCCAATGGCACATTGTGTTAGCTAATCCAAGTTTATAATTTTAAAAGGCTAATTGATCATTAGAAAACCCTTTTGCAATTGTTAGCACAGCTGAAAACGGTTGTGCTGATTAAAGAAGCAATAAAACAGGCCTTCTTTAGATTAGTTGAGTATAAGGAGCGTCAGCATTTGTGGGTTCGATTACAGGTTCAAAATGGCCAGAAACAAAGAACTTTCTTCTGAGACTCATCAGTCTATCCTTCATCTGAGAAATGAAGGGTATTGCATGTGAGAAATTGCCAGAAACTAAAGATCTCGTACAACGCTGTGTACTACTCCCTTCACAGAACAGCGCAAACTGTCTTTAACCAGAATAGAAAGAGGAGTGGGAGGCCCCGGTGCACAACTGAGCAAGAGGACAAGTACATTAGAGTGTCTAGTTTGAGAAACAGACACCTCACAAGTCCTCAACTGGCAGCTTCATTAAATAGTATCCGCAAAACACCAGTCTCAACGTCAAGTGAAGAGGCAACTCCGGGATGCTGGCCTTCAAGGCAGAGTTGCAAAGAAAAAGCCATATCTCAGACTGGCCAATAAAAAGAAAAGATTAAGATACGAAAAATAACACAGACACTGGACAGAAGGCCAGCATCCCGGAGTCGACTCTTCACTGTTGACGTTAAGACTGGTGTTTTACGGGTACTATTTAATGAAGCTGCCAGTTGAGGACTTGTGAGGCGTCTGTTTCTCAAATAATTGTAGGCTATTCTACGAATGTTCTTTGTTTAACTTTAAAGATAGGTATCTTGGTAAAATATCAGCATCTTACCTACAACTCCTGCACTTCTCAGGAGGAGGTGGATGGAATAGGCTGACAAAATGGCGATGAATAATAACAGGATACTGAAACCACAAACAAACATAAATTACAACATTGATTTATTAACATTATAAAGCTCTGCAATTAACATACATTCTCTTAAATCAACATATCAGTTACATTTGGCACAGCCTCATCAATGGCTTAGTAGTTTCGCGGTACCAGACATCACGCCGCAACGGCTAATGACTCAGTAACGCTGTTGACCCAATTTCTCTCGCTGTTGTACTACTAGCTATGAATGACCATCACAAGTGTGAATCATTTGTGACGCATCTCACCCGCCTGCTAGTCCACCCCTCCCAATTCCCAATGGACACACATGACTGATCCAGGCAGACCTGCCTTTGATCTGATCACTACAAGCTATTTATAACCACAAATCTGATTTAGGAGAGCAGCGTGTGTATGAGCACTACACAGACTGAGCGAGCTGATAGGCCATCCCTCATACTCAGATACAGAAAGCGACTGAGAACACACATAACACAGATCAGGCCAAACCATATCCTTCGATCCCCCATTGTGTGTACAGATGTAAGATCTTAATATGATCACCCTGTTGCAGGAGAACATTCCTGCAATGCAGGAAATGTAAAACTTGTAGGGCTCTATTTTCGGCWGGCGTACGCACATTAGTTTGCAATTTCAGCATGTAAAAACTGCCACTCTGGCATTTTCCACCAGGTTCAGCAATTTACCTGTCTAACATCAGCTCGCTTGCTCTGAGGTGTGGCCTTGAACACAAGCGCAAAAATGACAATTTCCTACAGCACATATTGGGAGCCATGACACACAGTACCCTTATGCTCATGGAACAAGAGAGATGTGCTTTTTATGCCGGTAACCATTGTATTAATAAACATWAAAAAACTAACATTTGGTTTAATTTTWTTAAAAACCAAGCATATAGCCGCTGTTTTTTTGTCCTGCCCAATGTGTTCAACAAGTAGCCAAGCCTATCAATAAAGGTTTTGGCTCGTGAGACTGCTTTGAAATAAATCTTAATCACCAAACTTTTATTAAAAGATCAAGTTTGGGAGCATCAAAAGAGTGAGTGGACATCCCCTTTTTATTGTATAGGTCTACAATATTTTAGCCAGCTCCCGTCTTGGACGTGCATAAAAACCACTCCATGTAGGCTACATGTATATATGCACATCATGAAATGAGAGATGAGATTGCTTGTTTGTTTGCTGTTTCACATGATAAAAAAACAAGCCCTCCTTAGGCTATCCTTACCCTAGGTGTATAGGCTATAACGAAGGCTGATTCAACAGCAATCCGTTTTCTTTTATATCCTGTCGATTTTATGATAACATTCTTCTGACCCCAAGCTATTTAGAACTATCGTTGTTGTAAAAAAAAAAAGATATCTTCTTTTCATTTGATTTGACTTATTAGAATGATTCACTGTCAGGCCTTTATGGTGAACATCCAGTTCGCATGCAATGCAATTTAGGAGCCGTTTGCTACTTCTGCAGAAGTGTGAATGCGATCTGTAAGATGGTTCCATTATGTTTATAGAACATTATATTTGGGAGCAGTTAAACAGTGAGCGGACATTCTCTTTATATTGGATCTTTGTCCAGTTTCTTTGGCATAAAATCCTCCATTGTCTGCATTGCCTTAATTAATATGATCCGCCCACAGGGAGAACAACAGATAGTCCCCCCAAAAATTCTAAAGGAAGTTTGTTCTGAAGTGTGTGTCCTATATCTGAGAGGTATAAGAAAGATCAGGAAACTTAGTTTTACATTTTTTTCACATGTATTTATCCCCTTATTTTTGGCATTAAACAGTCTCCATATATACTGTACTTCCATAAAAAAAAAAACTGTACCAAGGGACCTTCAGACGAGTCTTGTGAGGCCTGTGGGCTTCCTATAACAAATCATGAAATGTACATGTTCGTGAGAGTCTCACCTTCCACAGAATGGTCATATTAGTGTGTAGCCCAAACTGTTCGGACACTTCAGACAGAAGTTGGCAGATCGGCTGTACCGACTTCAGACGAGTCCCAAGATGATTGTGGGGGCCATAGAGCAAAACGGAGAACACCATCGTGTTCGTGAGAGCCTCATCTTTCCATAGAGTTTGTAGGCCAAATCGTTCAGACGCTAAAGGTGATTTTGTGTTTCATGGTCTGACCGACACTGCTCTAACTCTGTCACCTTTCACAGCAGATGCGGATGTGYGACTTTGGTGGATGCGGTGGATTGAGACGCAGCCAATGAAAAACAAACTAATATCTCTAGCTTTGTCACGGCCGTCGTTGGGAGGAGACCAAGGCGCAGCGTGATAAGCGTACATTCTTCTTTATTTAAAGAATGAACACTGAACAAAACGAACAAAATAACAAAACGAACCGTGAAGCTAATATGGCTAGTGCAGACAGGCAACTAAACATACAATAAGAACCCACAAAACCAAAAGGGCAAATGGCAACCTAAATATGATCCCCAATCAGAGACAACGATAAACAGCTGCCTCTGATTGGAACCAATTCAGGCCACCATAGACATACATATGCCTAGACTTACCAACACCCCTAGACATACAAAAAACCCTAGACAATACAAAACAAGCATACCCACCCTCGTCACACCCTGACCTAACCAAAATAATAAAGAAAACATAGATAACTAAGGTCAGGGCGTGACAAGCTTAAACTGACACATTTGTATTTATTTTTAAATTAAGCTAATTAATTTCCGCGGGGTCAGCGGAAATCAACTCTCGGGGGTGTTAACAATATATTTCCATATTGAAGCCATGCGGTTAGGTTTCTTACAATGTTGACTGCAAACATGTTCAACATATTTATCAAAGATTTGATAAGCCTACATACATTATATATATTTTTTTCTGTAGGCAATTTAACAAACTAGGCTATAACGGACTAACATTCGAATTGGAGTTGATGACAACGCAGTACATAAAATAACGTAAATAGACAACTTGAAGCAACCACATATTTAGCCATGGAACACGTTCTGAATGGCCAGTGTGGCCAGTTCTGAAGTTTATAATTTCCACTTTGAAATTACAGACTTGATTTTCCCTTACAATTTTTTTTAATCAACCCCTACAACAATGCCCATTAATTATAATCCGTATAATAATTCACATTTACTTTTGCTGCAGTGTAATTTTCCTGCTGTAGTAAACTGGCTCAAATTAAGACACTAAACTTGCCGACCCCTCTTTCCTGTTAAGTGTGTTCGGGTATGTTGGCCACACCTGACCTTAATGAGGTCTTGTTTTCTTTGAAATGGGGTCTGTTTGAGTAGATTAAAATGAACAACTTTGTATGAGTTAAAAGAACATGGCATGCTAGCTTCATCCTTGTGGCACAGTGAACTAATTCCAAGGATAGGGAACAGAAGATCATAGGTTCTAATCTCACTGACGCTGTRCCACTGTCACGCCCTGACCTTAGATATCTCTGTTTTATATATTTTTTGGTTAGGTCAGGGTGTGACTAGGGTGGATACTCTAGTGTTGTATGTCTAGGGTTGTTGTAGGTCGAGGGGTTTTGTATTTCTATGTTGGCCTGATATGGTTCCCAATCAGAGACAGCTGTGTATCGTTGTCTCTGATTGGGGATCATATTTAGGCAGCCCTGTTTCCCACTTTCTGTTGTGGGATCTTGTCTATGTGTAGTTGCCTGTCAGCACTCGTTTGTATAGCTTCACGTTTCGTTTTGTTATTTTGTTAGTTTGTTCAGTGTTCATTCTTTAAATAAATAAGAATGTACGTATACCACGCTGCGTCTTGGTACGATCCTTATAACGAAYGTGACAGCCACAATAATAACAAAATGTGTTTGCATAATTAATGCTTAAGCAAATTAATTTCCATGTGTCATATCTGTGCTTGGAGTTCAAAACAGTTAACCCGAACAAAGCTAACAGTCTAATTACCTTCAAAATGAGCTTCATTTCTGTTCTCATTCCATAAATTAAACCTCCCAGGAAAACTGTCAGGGAACCATAGTAAAAAATTCTCAGAACCTTCCTGCAACCTAAAAATGTACATTCCCAGAACAGGCTAAATGTCCACTTCCATTCTCAGAATGTTTAAAAAACAGTCAGAAACACATGGCTGCTTTCCCAGAACCAATGGGAAAGCAAAAACGGAAGTTCCAAGGAACCAAATGTGCCAGCTGGGCTGTGACTAGTAGAGTTGAGCCTTTATAGTTGTAATTGACCAGGTTAAACACTCAACAGACTTCTCAATAATGTACACAGACAGAAAGTCAAACCCACAATAGCCCTACTCTTTTCTTGTAAAACAATCAAAATGTTTCCCTTTATGGATCTGCCGGCTAAGCACTCGGTCTAGTGTGGCCTGGATAGTCTCATCATTATAGTGTCATCACAGCATGGTGATACTATAAACACAACCGGTGTCATTCTTTAACCCTATTCGGTATATAGCCTGGACCCAGACACACACAGCGACAGCGTTCTGATCTGAGGTCATAGTAGAGTTGTGACATCAAGCCTTAGGGAACCACAGTGATCTTGACAAAAAAGGAGGACTAGTGACTTGTGTTGTGTTGGCATGGTTACTCACAGGAAGAGGATGATACCGGTATTGGACATGGCGTACGCTAATCCCAGAATTCCACTGCCCATAATGGCATTGCTGAGATTGAAGATGGACATTCCAAATGAAGTCTTACCCTCAAACTAGGGTGGGAAAAGAAAGGAAAGAATCACACACACAATCTGCAAAACAATACAGTATCTAGCTTTAGTTGTAACATTTTACATAAAGTTGTTTTTATACCACAATATAATTACTCTCATACAACAGATCTCTGATGCTCACACTAATGACCTTTAAACTAAGGCTGAGCACTCACATCAGTGAACTGAGGTGCCTTTATTCCTGGCCTCGTCCCTGGCAGGAACTCATCCCGCTCTGCCATAAACTCCAGCCCATCAAACCTTGAGCGAAAAGAAACACATTTAAAAACATGAAAGCTGTGGTACCACTGTGGCACTACACACGTATATAAAATCACAATGGCATTGCTGTGAGTAATTATATGCAGACAGGTATAGCCTGTTGATGCACTTGTGTTCAATGTTAGGGTATCTGGTGTAGCCAGAGACTTACCCTTCGTCTAAATTGAGCTTATCTGGGCCAAGGTTCCTGCTATGTTGCCCGTTCATCTTTTGGAGCTCCATACTTCTCCCTACATCCATGGCTCTGCTGGGAATGAAGATCCTATGGACTAAGAAAGAGCCAAGTCTCAAATGCAACCTATGGAAATTCTGCCTCAGATTGTTATTTGTAATTATTGAAGGGGGTTCTAAAGTGAGCAGAGGAACACGACCAACATGTTATAGCATTCTGGTGCCCAACTGTATAGTCGTTGACATACACAATCATTGGTTGATGCATGCAACATCTAAGCAGTGGAGCGCGACCAATATCTGCGGTGCTGCTCGTGGCAACGTCATTGAGTCTACCTTTAAATTAAAGTCAATCTCAGTGTGATGTGACAGATTCAGAAGCTTTAAAATGGAACATAATTCATGATGGTTTTTATTTTAKTTTTGTTAGTTTTGTAGTCAAAGATAGTATTTTCAGTATAATTTTTGTTTTTCAAACGGGTTTGTCAATTATTTTATTTCGGTTTTCTAAATAGTTTATGATTAGTTTTTGTTTTAGTTTCAGTTTTAGTTTACTATAATAACCTTGATACTTTGTTAAACAAACACCTGAAGGATAACTGTCTGACGGTCTATATTTGGCTCTTAGAATAAACGAGAAGTTGTTGGTTGTCCAGACAGAAAGTCTGTTGTGGAAAGCAGCGATCTAATGTGGAAAACATGGTACGGGTGTAATGAGATGAATATAACAACTGGCATCTGGATAAAGCTAATGAAATGTATAAAGTCATGACATTGGACTAAGCCTAAACCGTGGCAGCTGTTTGAATCAACTATTCAATCTCACCTGACCATGGATGGAGTCAGTAGTTTACATATGACCATGGAAAGGAAAGGCCTCTGGGTTCGGAAAGAAATGCTGGACAGTGAACACAATGCTAAACATGATTGATTTTTAGCATAATCTCGATGATCTTCTTTCCCCCTCAATCATACAGCACTGTGCTCTCTGTGTGACATTTAACATAAGATAACTGTACTTGTAGTGTAGGTTGTTTTGAGGATCACTCTTAGACTGAGGAACCAGACTATCCTAACATTTGTTTGACGAACCAAAGGGCGTCCACAATATGTAAAACCGATTGACAAGATAAAGGGAAATACTGTTGAAGCATGGGGAGAAATGTAAAGCTATTTAAAACGTATGTGCCGGGAAAAGCTTTAAATAACAAATGTTGTCAAAGGACTTAATGTTATGCTAATCAGCTCTGGGCAACACAACGCAAGCATGGAGAGTAGTTCCTGTGTTCACAGTTCACACTCCCTACTCTCACTGCCACTGTGTCATGGGTCAGAGCCCTAAACTCTCTCAACTCCGATGGCCTCTGTCCCCTAACCTTTGGGGACTGACTGCCTCTATGGACATTGTGTCATACAATGTGAAAGCATGAACCTGACTGAAACTTCCCTAATCACCGAAAAATCCCTCTTCACTAAAAACAGAGCATGTTACTGGCTGTAGTCCAACAGTAGTAATCTATCAGGAAGGCAATAATGGGCTGCTGTGAAAAGACCACTAATTAAGAGTTAGTTAGTTAGTGTTAGCCCCAGGTGCCTAGCTTACTAGCTTCAAGGAAAACCATCGCCTAAATGGTGGTCCAGACCAGAACAGCTTCCTAACCAAATGTTTCACTTCCTAGGAACCACAATGATCAACCAAAACACAACAAACAAGGCCCAGGTTTGGTGCATTTATAACCAATTGTCTGTCTGCAATGTACTAACATAAGAGTTTTCTCTTTGGCTTTGGTAAATGTTTTATTGTATTACCAAAATTTGGGGTGAATCACAGTAGTCATTTGAGTTTGTTATGGTTGTTGTTAATGATGAACTAACTATACAAGGCTGTCATTTGAAAAATCAACAACATTAACAGTTTACTATGGGTCATATATGCTTTTTATCCTTTTGAAAATGAGACAAACTAGACAGAACTGGTTGGCTACTAGTTAGCTACCAGTTCTGTTTTAGTGTAGTTGTAATGAGCAGGAAAGAGACCATGATTCCATCCTTTAATGAAGGAGTTGATCACCCAGGGTTAATAAAACAACCACATACGAAACATTTCATTTCAGTCATTTAGCAGATACCCTTGTTCAGAGCGACTTACAGGAACAATTAAGGTTAAGTGCCTTACTCAAGGGCACATCGACAGAGTTTTTACCTAGTTGGCTCGGGAATTCGAACCAGCAAACTTTCGGTTACTGGCCCAACGCTCTTAACCACTAGGCTACCTGCCACCCAAAGATTGTTTACAAAAAAACACCYCCAAACATGCTTATAACCTATTCCTCTGAACAGCTACGCCAGTATCGCCAAAATATAACATTACAGCATATGGTCTATGTGAAAAGTTAATAAAACAGTGTCTGATACTTCCAGTTTACTAAGCCATTTAAGACATTAGTAGAAAAAACCATCAGTGTGCCATGAGCCTCCCAGTCCAGTCCACCACAGTAGCAGTGCTGTGCTTCAGACTCCTAACACATGTCCTTTTTCTGATGCAAGACCGCCTCTCTATTGACAGTTACCCTTCCCTTGTTTTAATAGCTCACAATACTCCTACAACAGACTACTACAACTCACACAGCTACTTACTCAGATAGTGGAGAGGAACTTCTGTTTCCTTTACCCTAAAATGGATATCCCTTTAAAATCCACCAATTTCTGTGTTCTTAACATCCACTGGGGACTTTTTTCCCCTCTATAAAGCTCCTAGGGCTGAGGAAGGGAGACAGAGAGAGCTTAGGACATGCTTGAGAGGTAGCAAGGGAGAGGGAGTCTGATAACACCCCTCCCCTCTTTAACCCTATGTTAAACCTGTCTGTTCTTTCACAGGTAGTGTTGACTTACAGCCTGATTGAAAATAGAATCTAGTGGTAGCTACAGGTCTACATTCAAGAGATCATGTTTAACTTTATGGATGTGACAAGAGCAAAACATTTACCTTATAATTTCCATATTTATGGTGCATAACTATGAAACAACATGGAAGCAAACAGTACAGTATAATGATGGGGAGCTAAGTAATACTAGTAATACTATCAAAATGAGTAGTAAGCGGTGCCATTTGAGGTGTTCTGAAAGAAAGCGTGGGTGGTACTGGGTAGATGGGGACAGCGAGGGAGTTGCATCCTGCTAGAATAGATCAAGGCCACAGGGCCTTAATTAGCTTAGGAGATAAGTGCTTTTTTAAGGTTACCTGCATGTACTTCTGCTTTAAGACTGTAAACATTCCACACGCTAACACTTGATCATGTGCCTGAACACAGATGGACACACATTTAGGCCTACGTAGACAGAGACAAGCAGTGTTGAACTGAATACATAGATGAAATTATCTTACAATCCTTGGGTTCTGCTTGGGAGAATGCCTAACCTCTCATCCAGCCTTAGAACACATGCAACATGTACTGTAGGTCATTTATTTAGCTGTTAAAGAGGACATGGACCATGTCTAGTCTGTCTATGTTCTGGTATGTGTAGTTTAACTCAATGGTGGCAACGTAAGTTCAAAATAAGTCAGTCAGAGATATGAGTTTTGCCAGCACACCCAACCAACACCCACATTCTCTTTATCTACCAATGACATACAGTATGTTTCTCTGGAAAAAGCCTTATTGTGTTGTAAGAGGGTCACCACTACCACTAATAAAAAAAAGATGACAGTTTGCATTGAGTGAAAGGGACACTTTCAAACACATGTAGGTACAGTACTAGGCTATGAAACCAGAAGTACTGAATATGACCAGAGGGGTTGCTGGATCAAATGGAGCACCATTGGACTAAACAAGTAGAGTAGGAATGGAAAAAGTATCCACAGGCATTCCATAACCATCAAATATTTAACTTTGTTCAGGTCCATTGTAGTATGTTCTTCTAGTGTTTGACAACTGTAAATCATCCTTCTGAAATTTGACTGACTTCACCACAGCATTTCTTTAGACTAGGGCTGATATTCAATCAAAACTGCATTTCGGTTAACACACAATGAATATGAATGAATCTGTTCTTTTTTATTAAAACATCAACAACAAAAAATCCTATTAAATGATGCATGGTTTTCCCAGTGCCAAATTGAATGTCACATAAAGAATAACTTGAAATAATCTGAACACAAATTTACAGTTTACGTCATTGTAATTACTTTTAAGGTTGTTACTATCGCTACTATTGCTAAATTCAATTTCATGACCCACATGGTAGACAGCAGCATGGTGTCAGATAGTAGACAGCAGGATATGTTTTTGTACTCACCTCCCAACTGGGCCAGACAGCTCCTTAGACCACCACTGCCTAGGCAAAACAAAACGTTTGAGCCTCCCACTTCTGGCTATATACAGTCGTGGCCAAAAGTTTAGAGAATGACACAAATATTAATTTCAACAAAGTCTGCTGCCTCAGTTTGTATGATGGCAATTTGCATATACTCCAGAATGTTATGAAGAGTGATCAGATGAATTGCAATTAATTGCAAAGTCCCTATTTGCCATGCAAATGAACTGAATCCCCCAAAAACATTTCCACTGCATTTCAGCCCTGCCACAAAAGGACCAGGTGACATCATGTCAGTGATTCTCTAGTTAACACAGGTGTGAGTGTTGACGAAGACAAGGCTGGAGATCACTCTGTCATGCTGATTGAGTTCGAATAACAAACTAGAAGCTTCAAAAGGAGGGTGGTGCTTGGAATCATTGTTCTTCCTCTGTCAGCCATGGTTACCTACAAGGAAACACGTGCCGTCATCATTGCTTTGCACAAAAAGGGCTTCACAGGCAAGGATATTGCTGCCAGTAAGATTGCACCTAAATCAACCATTTATCGGATCATCAAGAACTACAAGGAGAGCGGTTCAATTGTTGTGAAGAAGGCTTCAGGGCACCCAAGAAAGTCCAGCAAGCGCCAGGACCGTCTCCTAAAGTTGATTCAGCTGCGGGATCGGGGCACCACCAGTACAGAGCTTGCTCAGGAATGGCAGCAGGCAGGTGTGAGTGCATCTGCACGCACAGTGAGGCGAAAACTTTTGGAGAATGGCCCGATGTCAAGAAGGGCAGCAAAGAAGCATCTTCTCTCCAGGAAAAACATCAGGGACAGACTGATATTCTGCAAAAGGTACAGGGATTAAAGTCATTTTCTCTGATGAATCCCCTTTCCAATTGTTTGGGGCATCCGGAAAAAAAGCTTGTCTGGAGAAGACAAGGTGAGCGCTACCATCAGTCCTGTGTCATGCCAACAGTAAAACATCCTGAGACCATTCATGTGTGGGGTTTCTTCTCAGCCAAGGGAGTGGGCTCACTCACAATTTTGCCTAAGAACACAGCCATGAATAAAGAATGGTACCAACACATCCTCCGAGAGCAACTTCTCCCAACCATCCAGGAACAGTTTGGTGAYGAACAATGCCTTTTCCAGCATGATGGAGCACCTTGCCATAAGGCAAAAGTGATAACTAAGTGGCTCGGGGAACAAAACATCGATAGTTTGGGTCCATGGCCAGGAAACTCCCCAGACCTTAATCCCATTGAGAACTTGTAGTCAATCCTCAAGAGGTGGGTGGACAAACAAAAACCCACAAATTCTGACAAACTCCAGGCATTGATTATGCAAGAATGGGCTGCCATGACTCTTCATCAACTTCATGTAATTGTCAATAAAAGCCTTTGACACTTATGAAATGCTTGTAATTATACTTCAGTATTCCATAGTAACATCTGACAAAAATATGTAAAGACACTGAAGCAGCAAACTTTGACACAAATATTAATACCCACATTCTCAAAACTTTGTCCACGACTATGTGTGCGTGTGTGTGCATGTGTGCCTTCAATATAGAATCTGTAACATCTAATGCCACAAAGGGATGACTATGAACAGTCAGTGGGACAGCAGCAAGTTTGTTTGTATTCCTGTAACAATAACCTACTGTATGTAATGAAATACATGGGGTTCTGTTTCTGAAATGTATCCCTGACAATGCAGTTATATCCACTTTGCAACTCATGTTTTTTTTTAACCTGTGCTGCAGCATAGGGAAACTTTTTAACAACTGAATTTACAACCTTGCCGGAGGACAAACTAGTTTGTTATCTAGGACAAATGAGTGTACTATTTTAAGAACCTAGTTTGCTAGGTTTCTCACGTTTGCTAGTAAATAGTAAGTGAAAGCAAGACTTGGAAGTGTGGTAACCATACAAATAAAATGTATGGTATAACTTCATTGTGGTAACGTACTAATACTCTTTTAGGGATGACAATGGCACAGAGGTGGTGAAGCCCCTCTCCATGGACGAGCTGCTCCTGCTGGTCATGACGAGGGTGAGGTTTTCCATTCACGCAACACGGACCATCTCAGCCATATAGCCATGGATGGCCAACCTGACTCTAGTTTTACCCTGAATCAGTAGCCAAATAGTGTCCACAATAGATCCCTGGTAATCTGACCTCATCCCTGGTAGCTTGACCTCATCCCTGGTAGCGTGACCTCATCCCTGGTAATCTGACCTCATCCCTGGTAGTTTGACCTCATCCCTGGTAGCTTGACATCATTCCTGGTAGTGTGACCTCATCCCTGGTAGCTTGACCTCATCCATGTTAGTTTGACATCGTCCATGGTAGTCTGACCTCATCCCTGGTAATCTGACCTCATCCCTGGTAGTTTGACCTCATCCCTGGTAGCTTGACGTCATTCCTGGTAGTCTGACCTCATCCCTGGTAGTGTGACATCGTCCCTGTTAGTTTGACATTGTCCATGGTAGTCTGACCTCATCCMTKGTAATCTRACCTCATCCCTGGTAGTTTGACCTCATCCCTGGTAGTTTGACCTCATCCATGGTAGTTTGACCTCATCCCTGGTAGTTTGACATCCCTGGTAGCGTGATCTCATCCCTGGTAGTTTGACGTCATTCCTGGTAATCTGACATCCCTGGTAGTGACCTCATCCCTGGTAGCTTGACCTCGTCCCTGTTAGTTTGACCTCGTACATTGTAATCTGACCTCATTCCTGGTAGTGTGACCTCATCCCTGGTAGCTGCAAACGGGGGATGACAGCCCTGCTTTCATAAGCCATTAATTGATCTGTTACTTTTATATTACTTTTACTTTTATTAACTTTTATAACACTGCAAACCATTAGTTGCAACATTTTATTGAAGTCTTCATTATTTGTTAATCAAATTAAATATTCTGTGGTGTAAGTATTTAAAGATTATCTGAATAAGTGTGTCAGCCTCTCCACTAATCAAAATCAAATAAAAATGACAAAGGTCCATAAAGATGTAGAACTTCAGATAGATAGTTTGCATAGATAGTGTAGATGTGTCAAATTTTTCAAAAATGCTTTCAAGGGGGCCTTGACTCCAGTTCCATACAAGACATTAATGATGTTTCTCACATGAAAACAGCTGTTAACATGACAAACAGTACATACAGATTTGACCAGAATTGTCAAAACAAAATAATCCAGAAGCAACAGGATTTGAAGGTTTAGTCGATGTTGCGTCATCGTGGTTAGGCTATTAACTGGCCAAATCCGCAAATCATCACATTTTATTAAAGAATGTAATTTTCATGGAATGTGCCCTAAGTTACCAGTGGCGGTCAGTGCCGTTTAGGATGAGGGAGGACAATTTTTTTTCATGAGCATGGCCTTATTTCTATTACAACATATTGGATGACTCTCATTCATATTCCATTCACCCAGTTCAATGTAACAGCGATAGGTTTAGGCTACTACATGATACTCAAATTTTCCAGATACCCATCATGAGGTTGCTACAACCTAGCCAATGAATGAAAGTTTACAACGTACTGTAGGTGTCCACAGGTCGAGAGACAAATTTGAGGTGACAGACAGTGACACATGGACAGACAGTGACATTCAATACCGCCTTGCACACTCTTGCCTGCATCTAGCTGATATAGGGTGTAATCATTAGTCCAACAGTTGGAAACAAGAGTTTCTATTGGACAAATTCAGGTATGTTAATCTGGTGCGTGATCTCTAATGTTAAGGAAGTCTCAAGTTTTTGGTCGCCTAAATTAGAATACCTCATGATAAATAGTATGGTCTGCAGTTTAACAAGAGAGTTTTAATCTACATTTTTCATAGCTGTGTATTTACCATCACAAACTGATGCTGGCACTAAGACCGCACTCAACAGGATGTATAGGGCCATAAGCAAACAAGAAAATGCACATTGAGGCAGCGTTTCTTGTCGACAATGATTTTAATGCAGGAAAACTGAAATCCGTTTTACCAAATTTTTACCAGCATGTCAACTGTGCAACTACAGTTGACAAAACTCTAGAGAACCTTTACTCCACACACAAGGCCCTCCCTCACCCTCCCTTTGGCAAATCAGACCATAACCCTATCCTCCTGACTCCAAGCAAAAACTCAAACAGTAAGTACCAGTACCGCTTCATCGGACCACAATACAGAAGTGGTCAGACGCAGCGGATGCTAAACTACAGGACTGTTTCACTAGCACAGTCCTGAATATGTTCTGGGATTCATCCAATAACATTGGGTTTACCACATCAGTCACTCATTAGTAAGTGTATCGACGATGTCGTACCCTCAGTGACCGTACGCACATAGCCCAACCAGAAGCCATGGATTACAGGCAACATCTGAACTGAGCTAAAGGCTAGAGCTTTGATGCCACACATACACCCACATGCTGATGCCATATATACACCCACATTCACCACATATGCTGCTGCTACTATCTATTCTGTTGCCTAGTCACTTTACCCCTACCTATATGTACATAGTTACCTCATTTACCTTGTACCCCTGCACATTAACTCAGTACTGGTACGCCATGTATATAGCCATGTTACTTTTACTCGTTATTGTTATTCATTATTCACTGTGTGTCACTATTCTTCCTGTTACTATTTCAATTATTATTATTTTTTTTWAAATCTTTATCTTAACTCTGCATTGTTCAGAAAAGTACCCATAAGAAAGCATTTTACTGTTAATCTACACATTGTTTATGAAGCATGTGACACGTTATTTTATTTTATACAATTATATATATCTCATATGACCACTTTTTCATGAATTTGATGACATAAGCTTGAAGCCCATTTAAAAACTGTACAGGAACAAGGAAGTAGGCGGGACTTTCATAGGGTATTACAGTCAAAACACTAGACCTAGCTTCAAATTATATACAGTAAAATTAAATATCCAGTTACTTCATCATTTTCATGTGCTGCCTGAGTGAGCTCTGTCATAATAATTAGTGTTGAAATATTTATACGTTTATGATTAAAATTATGTCCCTTCACTTCACCGATTCATGTAGCCCTCTAGTTCAAGTCAGTCCCACAGAGCACCATGTACTCCAGTCAAGGACACTCAGCCTCAAACTCCAGATTGTTGCTCAGTAGTCTCCTCTGGTCCCGAACGGATAAAAGATGCATCTCCACTCTATATGCGGCAAACACACACGTCACATTCCCCCCCCCCATCCACATGAGTGTAATGTAAGGTTATTATGAATGATACTGCAACACTCAAAATGTGTCATGACTGGTTTTGTAACGGTTTTATGAATGCCTTATGTATACCCCCTTCAAGTAGAGTTGAGTGTTTTTACAGCAACCAAAACCATTCTGTGATTTTATTGAACCAGGTACTTCAACAGCGTAAATACCACAATGTGGATTTGATTGAATCGTAACAAAGATCTAGATAACTCAAATTCAATTTCAGATCTATGATTTACACAAAAGCCTAAGTCACAAGCACAGATCTCAAGTTAGGATTTTATTCGGCCCTCAGTGTTGACATTCACACAGGCTTCCAGCACTCACCACCATAGCAGAGATGAAGACTTCCCACCCATACCAAAGGCCACTGGGGCGCTGGGCTCTGCAGTGCTTGGTGGCATTCCCCATGAGGATGTCAAACACTCAAATCTCATGGCCGTTATACAACAGCTCCTCCTATAGGGACCAAGCAATCATTACATGATCAGAACCACTTTTGAAATGGCAGGAGGTCATCTTTATGAACTAACATCAGAAAGTAGCCAAATACAGTTAATTCAGAAAGTATTCAGAACCCCTTTGTTTTTCCACATTTTATTACGTTACAAACTTATTCTAAAATTGATTAAATTGTGTTTTCTTTCTCAATCTATACACAATACCCTATAATTACAAAGGAAAAACAGTTTTAGAAATTTTTGCAAATGTATTAAAATACAAAAACTGAAATATCACACTTACATAAAGGGTCTGAATACATTGCACAGCTATTTTCAGCTCTCTCCAGAGATGTTCGATCGGGTTCAATCTTGCTGAATCTTTCACACCCTAGATGCGAAAGACTCTAAATGGTACTGGACAATGGTACTGGACCTGAAATTATTGGCTGTTTTTTGAAGTCTTTTAATGCTAAAATCAGTTCTTTAAAATCAATTTTCAAATGTTCCGAGCTAGGCCTCCTGATTTTGTTTGACCCCAGATGAACTACGGCAATGTCAGCTCCCGGCATCTGTGGTAGAACAGTCGGAAGCAGCCTTGTTATGTCCTGTACTTGTACTCCTGGGTAGAACAGTCAGAAGCAGCCTTGTTATGTCCTGTACTTGTACTCCTGGGTAGAACAGTCTGAAGCAGCCTTGTTATGTCCTGTACTTGTACTCCTGGGTAGAACAGTCGGAAGCAGCCTTGTTATGTCCTGTACTCGTGCTCTTGGGTAGCACAGGGGTTTTGCCTTGGGGACCGAGATGTTTCTCACCATAGAGCTGCATATGATGACAGTTGGTGATGTTGGATGGGCCAGTCTCTCAGGCAGCCTCACTGTCTGGTGAGGCTGGGAGCTCTGAGGATCTGAACCCAAGGTAGAAGCCACCAGAGAGGGAGACAGAACCGGGGATGAAGACGCAGGTCCTCCGGATCCGATCTTGATTGGGAAGCCACCAAGGACAAAGGCGCCGGAACCTCTGGATCCAGGGCGGCAAAGCTGTTTCTGGCCTGTGTCAGTTCCAGGCTCAACATCTCCATGGAGACCTCCGTTGCCAGAGGATGCCTTTTTCGACTTCTATGGCGAGTGACGTACCTCCATGGCTGGTTGGTTGGGTCGAGAACAGCTCCGTTCTCCAGGGAATGGGGAGACCCCTTCGGGGAAGGAACGCTGCCTAGTACCGGCCAGTCGGCTGTGGAGAGCTGACACGGCGGTGAAACCTCCACCAGACCAGAGTCCGGCTACTGGGGTGGAAGAAAAATAAAAAGTAGGTGGGCGTGGGTTCCCCAGTAGCTTATGTAGGTTTGCTACTTGCTTGCTAAGAGTAGCTACTTCGCGCTTGTAGTCCTCCGCAAGCAAGCAGTTGCTACATTGAAAGTCAGGGCGGTCCACATTGTMCTGGAACAGAGCAAAGTAAACACAGCCCCTGCAACGTTGGAAATGTTCAATAGCGGCCTCCATTTGAGGCCGCCGAGCCAGCTAGGCTAGCTGGGTTTTCGCGTCTCTGCCCCTATAGGATCAGGATCCCGGGACAGATAGCAACGCTCACAGCAATTTAGCCCAACAGAGCYGCAGGATTCAAAATAAAATATAAGTATATAAAAACACGGTCAGCTTTTAAACCGAGGTCTTTAGTTCAGGTTTTGGCGTTCGACAACGTTCAACAACAATAAACATACGTTGCGCTCTGATGACGTAGTGGCTTTTATGTGCCTTTTACTGAGGAGTGGCTTCCATCTGGCCACTCTATCATAAAGGCCTGATTGGTAGAGTGCTGTTGAGATGGTTGTCCTTCTGGAAGGTTCTCCCATCTCCACAGAGGAACTCTGCAGCTCTGTCAGAGTGACCATCTGGTTCTTGATCACCTCCCTGACCAAGGCCCTTCTCCCCCGATTACCCAGTCTGGCCGGGCGGTCAGCCCTAGGAAGAGTCTTGGTGGTTCCAAACTTCTTCCGTTTAAGAATGATGGAGGCCACTGTGTTCTTGGGGACCCTCATTGCTGCAGAACATTTTTGGTACCCTTCCCTAGATCTTTGCCTTGACACACACCTGTCTCAGAGCTTTACGGACAATTCCTTCCACCTCATGGCTTGGTTTTTGCTCTGACATGCACTATCAACTGTGGGACCTTACATAGAGATGTGCCTTTCCAAATCATGTCCAAACAATTGAATTTAAACACAGGTGGACTCCAATCAAGTTGTAGAAATATCTCAAGGATGATCAATGGAAACAGGATGCACCTGAGCTCAATTTCACATTTCATAGCAAAGGGTCTGAATACTTATGTAAATAAGGTATTTCAGTTTTTATTATTACAATTTCTAAAACCTGTTTTCTCTTTGTCATTATGGGGTATTGTTTGTAGATTGATGAGGGAAAAAAATATTTAATCCATTTTAGAATAAGGCTGTAACTATTAAGACTGTAAAAAGTGGAGGGGTCTGAATACTTTCCGAATGCACTTTACATCCGGCTTTAGCTTTACTGGTACTGCAAATACAGATGATTATTTATAAGGATAAATATTCCGGAGAAAGTTCATAAACCATGACACAGAAATTCAGGTTACGTCAATAAACTATTGCAGTTGGTGTGTGTCCAATCCAATTTCTTTCTATTAAATCCAAAAGTGGGAATCAAATGTAAAGCATGGACATCAGCTGCCTCGGGAGAGTTGGATGTAAGGCTGGAAAACTGGGGCTGTGGGGGAAAACTGGGGCTGTGGGAGTGTGATGCAATGCTTTGTCAGTCATGTTTTCCCAGAATGAGAATGACTAGAAGTTAGTTAGTTACAGTCGGTTCTCAGTCTTACTGGGGAGTGTCTGTTCTCCAACAGTATATGTGGTTTACTGTTACGCTGACAGTGACTCTGTGTAAAGTTGTCTCAGCTTTTGCTGTCATGTTTTTTTTACTGCTCTATATTTTCCCTAGTCAGAGTCCAAATAGTTGTGAAATCAGTGATTCCAGAATATTAGTAACTAAATTAAATGTATATAGTATTTGAGATGGTACAGGAATATGTTATGTGGATGGTAATATAGTATGTTAAAATACAGTAACATGCTCTGTGTGTATGTAACCATGGGCGACTGACTGTCTGAAAGTGGGGGTGCGAAAGCCTGGGAGGGGGTCCGAGGTGCGGGAAGGATCTGGGGGACCTCCCCCTTAAAATGTTTGCATTTTTAAAACCATTTTCATCCAATTCTACTGTATTTCTTAACAGGGGTAATCCATATTTATGAACAGAACACAACTATGTTTCTTAGGTTTTGCCACAATAAATTATATTGAAAAAGTGTTTTAATGACTAGATTACTAATCTACTCCATTCCCTGAAAATCCCACCCCCAATAATTAATTGACAGGTCTGAAACCCTACCAACCCTGTGACTCAAACATCCCTCCAACTTCCCTGAAAATCCCACCCATAGATATTGACTGGTCTTTTTGTCACAAATAATGTAATCACAGTAATATAGTACAGTTACAAATGTGAGCTTTGATTTATCTTTTAACAATTTTCTTTCTCAATATGACAGTGTTATCTGGAAGGGCATTTAACAAGAACTATCAACTTGAAAATGCAAACTTGAGTTTTGCATTTCAATGTGGTAAATGATTATGTTCATTGGGCGGCAGGTAGCCTAGCGGTTAGTAGCGTTGGGCCAGTAACTGAAAGGTCGCTGGTTCAGATCCACGAGCCAACTAGTAGAAAAATCGGCAAATGTGCCTTTGAGCAAGGCACTTAACCCTAATTGCTCCAGGATTGCCGTTGATAATGGCTGATTCCTGGCTCTGAGTCTCAGGGGGAGTGGGATATGCAAAAAACGAATTTCCAAATCACACATGCACTTATACATGTGTGAAATAGGACAATTGTAAGCACCAACCTGATTATTTTACGTTCACATAACAATAATATTGCAAACGTATTATTAATTTATCACAGCTGATTATCAAATTAGCATTTTTTGGGCAGATATATACATTATAAACATAAATTGCGTCCTCAAATCTTAAACAGAAAGAATAAAATGTAGCTCTATTAATATGGGTTATATTTGAACAGTTTGGGCTAGAGCAGTGGTTCCCAACCATTTCTTTCATAAAGGCTACTTCATACAAAACAAAATTTGCAAGCTACTCATATACAGCCTGCATATTTTGTTATTGTGCAGGCCTAATTTCATGAATAGAAACAAAAAACAGCACTACATACATAATGTAATTGCTTTTTTGGTTCTTAAAACCACACATTTCATTATACTGTAACCTACCTTGGGAATTTTGCCTATTTAAGATGAGATAAAATAAAAGKGTTTTACATTTGAACAAATCTGTAGCCTGCAGTTACATGACTAGACTGTTATCACTTATTTTCTGACAATTTTTTTGTCATTTTGAACAACAACCACAGTAAGTGAAGAAACAGATTAATCATGAAAAGTATGACAATTAACAAAAATGTATTCTCAGCAAGCACACGAATTGATCGTTCCGCTTTTCCTCCAACGTGGACTTTTTTGTTCGAAGCACTGTCACTATGATTTTTTATTTTTATTAACTTGTTTCAGCAACATACATATTTGATGCAAAGATGGTAAAAATGGCTTATTTTGTCGATATTACTTACCAAGCCAAGCAGAGCAGTTTGTTTTAACAAGATACAAATTATCCAACATTTGAAATATATATTTTTATAGACCAAAGTACTAGCTCTTACACCATTTAAAGGAACAACCTCCTATTATTATAATTTTTTTCATGAAATGCAACAAACTGGATTTATGACAAGTCCATATTTTGGCAAGAACAGCTCAAATAAGCAAAGAGAAACGACAATCCATCATTACTTTAAGAAATGAAGGTCAGTCAATGCGTAAAGTTTCAATAACTTTTAAAGTTTCTTCAAGTGCAGTCGCAAAAACCATCAAGTGCTATGATGAAACTGTCTCTCATGAGGACCTCCACAGGAAAGGAAGACCCAGAGTTCCCTCTGCTGCAGAGAATATGTTCATTAGAGTTGCCAGCCTCAGAAATTGCAGCCCAAATAAATGCTGTTCAGAGGAGACTGTGTGAATCAGGCCTTCATGGTCGAATTGCTGCCAAGAAACCACCACTAAAGGACACCAATAAGAAGAAGAGACTTGCTTAGGCCAAGAAACACAAGCAATGAACATTAGACCGGGGTAAATCTGTCCTTTGGTCTGATGAGTCCAAATTTGAGATTATTGGTTCCAACCGCCGTGTCTTTGTGAGACGCAGAGTAGGTGAACAGATGATCTCCACATGTGTGGTTCCCACCGTGACGCATGGATGAGGAGGTGTGATGGTGCTTTGCTGGTGACACTTTCAGTGATTTATTTAGAATTCAAGACACACTTAACCAGCATGGCTACCACAGCATTCTGCAGCGATACATTCTGCAGCGATGGTTTGCACATAGTGGGACTATCATTTGTTTTTCAACAGGACAATGACCCAACACACCTACAGGCTGTGTAAGGTCTATTTGACCAAGAGGGAGAGTGATGGAGTGCTGCATCAGATGATCTGGCCTCCACAATCACCTGACTTCAACCCAATTGACATGGTTTGGGATGAGTTGGACCGCAGAGTGAAGATAAAGAGTGAAGGAAAAGCAGCCAACAAGTGCTTAGTATATGTGGGAACTCCTTCAAGACTGTTGGAAAAGCATTCCAGGTGCAGCTGGTTGAGAGAATGCCAAGAGTATGCAAAGCTGTCACCAAGGCAAAGGGTGGCTGCTTTGACGAATCTAAAACGAAAAATATTTAGATTTGTTTAACACTTTTTTTTCGTTCCTACATGATTTCATGTGTTCTTTCAGTTTTGATGTCTTCTCTATTATTCTACAATGCAGAAAATAGTCAAAATTAAGAAAAACCCTTGAATGAGTAGGTGTGTCCAAACTTTTCACTGGTACTGAATATCAGCTAAGCTTGTGGGGCTGTGTGCGGGGAACCTATATATGCAATTACAGTTGTCACCACTTCAGGGCCTGTATTCTTGTTCCATGGCATGCCAAGTTGAATGGCTGGAACCAGGTTACCGAGATCTACCGCCCAAAACCACTCCCTTTTCCTGGGATAAATAACTGTGAAAACCAGTTAATTATAATAAATGATTTATAAACGTCCCCTTTTCAGGATCGTCTTTCAAAGATAATTCGTAACAATCCAAATAACTTCACAGATCTTCATTGTGAAGGGTTTAAACACTGTTTCCCATGCTTGTTCAATGAACCATAAACAATTAATGAACATGCACCTGTGGAATGGTCATTCAGACACAAACAGCTTGCAGACGATAGGCAATTAAGGACACAATTATGAAAACTTAGGACACTAAAGAGGCCTTTCTACGGACTCTGAAAAACACCAAAAGAAAGATGCCCAGGGTCCCTGCTCATCTGTGTGAATGTGCCTTAGGCATGCTGCAAGGAGGCATGAGGACTGCAGATGTGGCCAGAGCAATAAATTGCAAAGTCCATACTGTGAGACGCCTAAGACAGCGCTACAGGGAGACAGGACAGACAGCTGATCATCCTCGCAGTGGCAGACCACGTGTAACAACACCTGCACAGGATCGGTACATCCGAACATCACACTTGCGGGACAGGCACAGGATGGCAACAACAACTGCCCGAGTTACACCAGGAACGCACAATCCCTCTATCAGTGCTCAGACTGTCCGCAATAGGCTGAGAGAGCCTGGACTGAGGGCTTGTAGGCCTGTTGTAAGGCAGGTCCTCACCAGACATCACGTGCCTATGGGCACAAACCCACCGTCGCTGGACCAGACAGGACTGGCAAAAAGTGCTCTTCACAGACGAGTCGCGGTTTTGTCTCACCAGGGGTGATGGTCAGATTTGCGTTTATCGTTGAAGGAATGAGTGTTACACCGAGGCCTGTACTCTGGAGTGGGATCGATTTGGAGGTGAAGGGCCCGTCATGGTCTGGGGCGGTGTGTCACATCATCATCGGACTGAGCTTGTTGTCATTGCAGGCAATCTCAACTCTGTACATTACAGGGAAGACATCCTCCTCCCTCATGTGGTACCCTTCCTGCAGGCWCATCCTGACATGACCCTCCAGCATGACAATGCCACCAGCCATTCGGCTCGTTCTGTGCATGATTTCCTGCAAGACAGGAATGTCAGTGTTCTGCCATAGCCAGCGAAGAGCCCGGATCTCAATCCYATTGAGCACGTCTGGGACCTGTTGGATCGGAGGGTGAGGGCTAGGGCCATTCCCCCCAGAAATGTCTGGGAACTTGCAGGTGCCTTGGTGGAAGAGTGGGGTAACATCTTACAGCAAGAACTGGCAAATCTGGTGCAGTCCATGAGGGGGAGATGCACTGCAGTACTTAATGCAGCTGGTGGCCACACCAGATACTGACTGTTACTTTTGATTTTGACCTGCCCTTTGTTCAGGGACACATTATTCCATTTCTGTTAGTCACATGTCTGTGGAACTTGTTCAGTTTATGTCTCAGTTGTTGAATCCTGTTGTGTTCATACAAATATTTACACGTTAAGTTTGCTGAAAATAAATGCAGTTGACAGTGAGAGGACATTTCTTTTTTTGCTGAGTTTATGAGCAGCATGGCGTGAAATGGAGCTGTTAAATTATATGCAATGTCTAAATCTGGCTTCTCTATGGTCTTTGCATGATGGATCAACTCGCAGGGTGGGGACAGACAGCCCATCTCAGTACCGAGCGCAGTTCACAATGCATGTAGACCTGTCATCTCATCATGGTAACTTTTTTTCTTGTGATAGGTATGCCTACATTTGCTGCAGCATAGCCTATGTATGTTACAGTAATATAAAGACAGAATGCGCTTCTAATTTACCCATCTCCATCTGGCTTTGTTTTTTTAATTGTAAAGGTTATTATATTTTTAATTGCAGCTCCAGAGTATTAAAACAGCCTTTCACTTGAATATCATTGCTTTAAATCAGTGAACGTGTGAGAAAACTTGTCATTATGGGGTATTGTGTGTAGATTGCTGAGGAATTGTATTTATTTAATCCATTTTAGAATAAGACTAACGTAACAAAATGTGGGAAAAGTCAAGGGGTCTGAATACTTTCCGAAGGCACTGTAGTTGTACCACATCCTTTCTGATGATATGAGTAGACTACACACCTCATGCTCTTTGCGGAAGTGACAGAGATCCAAGATATGAAACTTAAATACCTATGCAGAACAATATTATTTTTTTACTAGGGCTGTCAGTCAATCAAATAAATTATTATTATTACTAAGTCTTGCATAGTTTGTTCTGTGTTTACGTTACATTGAAATTTCCTAACATTGCATTGATTTGATCACAATTCCCACAGTAGAGCAGAACGTTGATAGTGTTAACTAAAGGGGGAAACTAAAATAAGATGAGTGAAGTTCAATCTAATTCTTCTCTGCGCGGGCGGAAATTTCTTCTGCGAGGCAGTCCAATGGGAGCTGCGCTGCAGCTTAGAGGGAACACTGACGCACACATCGTTTTTACAGGGGTTGGAGAACACTCACAGCCATGGGCTTCTCCAGAAGAATATGGTAGCCTTTCTTTGCCAGTGCTATGGCAGGGTCCTGGACAAAAAGACAAGAAAACACACTATCCTAGAACAGCAATCATAGATTCTAAATGTTAACATGAGTGTCATTCTCCTTTTTGACACTGTAGCATCAAAAGGGCAAAACACTTTTAGGAGTAGCCTTGTCAGACCCTGTGCATCCTAAAATAGTTGTTGAAATGGTTGATCAGATTCTGTGACATAGCTAGCAAATTTGATTGATTGAGTAACATGTATCCTCTTCTACTATAAGCTTATGATGACGGTCTGGGGTACAAATGAACACAGCATCCACAACCTTCTCTCTTGCTACTGTACCATGCCAATCTGGGAGAGGAATATAATCAGTAGCATGCAAACTGTTAAGACAGGTGTTAAGACATATTATGCATGCAAAATACACTTGCTTGTACTTGACATTCAGTGACATAACAATTTCCTTAAGCTATCATGGTGTCTTATGTCATGCTTATGGCAATATGACACTGGTTATGAAGTATAGTTCAAATGAGATGCTACCAAATAATGGAGGGAAAAAATGGGTGTGGGCTGACATTGACTTAACACTCACCAGCAAACACATTTTCATCTGCTACTCTGTGTTGCTTCTGAAGTTTCTCTCGTGCAAATTTCCTGGGATCAGCCACTCCAACGACCTACTATGAATTTGAGTAATCACTGTTGCCATTATCATCACTTTTACGTGAAACCTTAGTCAAGACCGAATAGCTGGTAGCACACTTCAGTTCTGATGGAAAGAAGTTGTGAATGACTTAGTGGGAAATCCTATATCTTACCAAGATCAGACGGTCAACTCATTTACATTCTTTCAGTCAGTATTGACAAGATCAGATGTGGAGAGCGGTTGGGGAGTCTTACACTCATGCGTTGATGGAGGCAAAGTGTGAGTACGTCTCCCCACGGTTCCCAGCTCCCACCACAATGCCATCCACAGGTGATGCCATGATGACTGTATGGTTACGTCTCCGATTTTGGTGGCCTCTCCCCGGAAATGTCCCCGATTAGCACTCGGAAAGAAAAAATAAAGTTCAATTGAGGTTGATATTTCAATAATCAAAAGCTGTATCCAATCCAATTTGCAGGTTAAAAGGATGTCTATCCCGGGACCGCTGGTAAACACTCCTTTGCTTGGCTGCAGACCTATGAGAATACATTGTAACCACCACATGAACAACCATTCCCATGACCGTAAAAGCATCTAACAGCATATTGGTAACCAAACTTGGGTGATTAAAACATGACTAAAGTAATCAATTTCTGTGTTATAATTAATAAAAGTAGTCTAATTTAAAGACGAAAATGTATAGTTAAATGCCCTTTTCCCCCACAGCTAAAACAGATACAAGAAATAAAAGGTGACATTCTATACTGTCAAATAAAACATTTAATCTCAAATCCAAAATGCAGGAGTAGACAAATTAAAGTAACGAGTAAAGTGTCGAGTGAAAATCTCACTTTTTAAAAGTCATATTGATGATGTCATCCTCGTGAATAGGATAAGATGGCCAATCAGCAGTATACCCACGTTAATAACTTTAATGACCGCTATATGCACACACCATTCTGTTGTTGGGGTATTCCCACATCATTCCAACACAGAACAGCTGCTATTAAACATACTTAATTACCTTATTTTTTTAAAGGAAAATATTTCACTTATTGTAATTCATTGGTCACATTTCATAGAAATCTGGAAACACTGGACAGTTACTTTAAAACATTTAGCTTCACTGTCCAAATAAATACTTACGGGAGTGCAATTTGTTTCCCTTTTACTGACAATATATAGTGACGGTCACATGATCATAGAAAAAAACACTAGTAGTATGCTAAAGGTATAAACAGGGATACATTTCAGCAACAAAAACACAACAAACATCAATCATCCCAGAGAAATCTTTGACTGCGTCTATAAATTGCAAAAATCAGATAACTAYAGATTAGGATCTTTCTTCTAGAAACAATTGCATACAATAAGCTACAGTAGATCAACTGATAACCTACATTGGCCAGAGGCGGCAGAGAAATGTATGCATCATCTCTGCTTTGACCACTTAAAAAAATATGGTCTTTGATATGACGTCGTCTTCAAAATGGTGTCATGTCCGCGAAAAAAACAAAAAACACTTCCCCATCACGGAATTTTGATTGAATAAAAGTCCCTCACATAATAGAAGTGTCAACAACCTGTATTTATGTGAAAGAAAATGTATCTAAATATTAACAATGCTTGACATTTGTTCATATAAGACATTTACATTATTTGACCATGAAACATGTTTTAAATGTAAAGAATAATATTTCTGTATACAGCACATAGGCTACTAGCACTGTACAGGAAAAACAGTTGTGACTCCATAAAACCATTGTCCAGTCTACTCACTAGAGGAGCTAGAATACAAAACAGGTACATTTGAACAAAGCAAGTGTTGCTGGACTTTTACTGTGGTCAAAGAGCTTAAAGTGGGGTGCCCGGACACTATAGGGTACAAATATAGCACTGTACAGGAAAAACAATCCATTGTGTGTGTCCATAAAAACATGGTCCAGTCTACCCAGTAGTCCCTAGAATACAAAACAGATTAGTTTGAACAAAAAGCTAGGTCATAGGAAGCTTTATGTCAACCTTTGAACAGTAAAACACATCCCAGCAAACATGCTCACATTGGCATGATAGAAAGGTCTGGAACCCTGTGTTGGGCTTGGTGTGGGCTAGCCCKTGCCCACATGTGGCCAATGGGATATCAGCACCATGGACAGCTACCGTTTCAGAATGTAATGTTGTAAGCCTATCTTCGATTATGTGGCCCAAAAACACATTGTGATTTCATATTTTAGTCTATTAAATGAAGACAGTCTCTCAGGGACTGCCAGGGAATGATGGCCGATATACTGCACAAATGCTTCAGTTGCAGATACAGGTGCTGCTCATGTCACAATTTATACCGGTGAGCCAAGGAGTTTCGTTTGGAACTGCATGAGAGGAGTTTCAAGTTTCAATGTCACATGCACAAGTACAGTGAAACACACACCTTGCGAGAGGAAGTGAGGGGGGGGCTCGGTTGGGGAGGAGAGAGAAACTGCATGGGAGTAGAAGCAGATACTGTAAGTATTGGCAGTGGCTAAGTAGGTGTAAGGCCCTGCGGTGTTCTGTTCCACAACACAATCGACAAGAGCATCACTATGACGAGTACATGGGGGAATATTCATTCAGAAGGCAGATTATTACCTACAGCAGGTTTTCAAATTCCCTACTACAAATAGATACATGTTAAATGAAAAGACAATTAAGCTCTGCATCCTAATATATTACAGATGTTTCAACACATCTGTAAGTTAAACATATTGGTCTGAGAATCATCAGACAAAAATATAGATTTTTTTGGGCCGTCTTAACTAAAACTTCTATAGTAAAGGTGACCAATTTTAAAGGAAACTACTGCCATCAGCACTGTGTTGAAAATCAAATAGAGGAAATAGAAAGAATATGGGGACTAATGGTTGCACAAGAGCCTCCTCAGCTCTTGACATGCAAAGTTGAAAGACCATAAATTAAAATKTAAAATATTCATAACCATAGGAAGGATATGAAATCTTGGCATACATAACTCCATATTTGAGCTCTATAGAATGATAAATTACATTGAGACAATGGTAGAAATAATGATGCGGACCTATGATGATCATACTTGAGTCCTGCTACCATCTAGAGCGCATAAAGAACACAGCAGCACACAAGGAATATTATTTTCTGACAATAAACACTGTATATTCATGCTCATGCTGCATTATAGATGAAGAGAAACAGATCACTCTGTGACTAAGTTTAACATCCATTGTAATTTCATAAGCAGTAAATAGACAACACCAACAGTAGCTTTGGGATGCTTGTCATATGGTGAGAAAGTCCTCAATGTGATTACGTGAAATACGTTAGAGAAGTTAAAACTTAATTTACAAAACTGTCTTTATTTTACTAATATATCACATTTACAGATTAACAATGCTTATAAAAACACTACATGGATGAAATGTCAGTGCGTTTCTACAGCATAGTCACTATTTTCCTTTATCCACCCAGGAAAAGAAGTTACAGCGAGCCTCAGGATTGGATGCATGACCCTGAGGGCGGTTACACACAAAGAACTGCTTGCCCATGTTTGGACCTGCCTTCTTGACTGTGCGGAGTACACAGGGTTCCCCATGAGACTTACAGGGGGGCGGTGGGGGTGGCCCACGCAGGACCGTCTTCCAGAACCCACCCAGTGAAGCCCCCTTCCTGAGACATGGGGGGTCTACAGTAGCCTCTGAAGCCAGGGCTACATCCTTCCCCTGGTTTTGATTATTGACACCCTGTATGTTGCTGCCCGGTTCATGGACATTGTCTCCCATACAGACACCCTGGGGATCTTCTGTGCGCGTGCCTGGAATTGAAGGGACATCTTGTCCTGCAGAATGTCCTCCCTTGAAGGTATGTGGTTGTGATGGGGTCACTTCATTTCTCTCTTCTCCCCTCTCACACTGACTCACAGGGTCTTCCCTGGTTGGGGCCACAGGCATGGATTTGGGCTTGAAAAAGGCTAGGAGGTTGCCCTGGGGCTTTGGGGTAGCAGCCTTCAGTGTCATAATCTTTTTGCTCTTTGGGACACCAGATTCCACTGCCAACTTCCGTTTCTTTCCAGTGGAGCTGGTCCCTGCTGATCCCAGTGGATTCAGGTTCTCTCGGGTCTCCCCAGTCTCCTGAGATCCTGGTAGTGGGTCCCTGCAGGCCTCTCTGGCAGGTTGTTGTTGGTCCATCTTGACGAGGAAGCGTGAGAGTTTCTGCTGCCTGCCAGCGAACTCTGGTAGGTTGCGGGTACAGAAGGGAGGCAGCTTGGAGCTGGACAGGAGGGGGCAGCACAGTTTCCCCCAGACAGGGCAGTGATCAGACCCCTCCACCTCTGGCATGATGTCTGCTGCCACAAACCCCATTTTAACCAAGGGATGGTCTGCGAAGATGTAGTCGATACGTGTGCCATAGTTGGTCTGCCTGGCTCCAGTCATAGTGTTCCAACAGGTGAAGGCCTTGGAGCGTGTTGGGTGAAAATGGCGGAAGGTGTCCACAAACTTGCCGCTGCTGAGGGGTTTTGATGAGGTATTCTCAGACTCTTCCTCATCGTTTTTTCCATAGTCCTTTCCTTCACTGTCATCAACCAGTAAACCGTTTAGCCATTTCCTGCCGGGGTGATCATCAAAATCATCCTAATAAAAGTAAACAGATAGGAGTAACAATATGTCAGCTATTAATAAATTGTCGGGGGGCTAGGGTCAGTCTGTTATATCTGGAGTATTTCTCCTGTCTTATCCAGTGTCCTGTGTGAATTTAAGTATGCTCTCTCTAATTCTCTCTTTCTCTCTCGGAGGACCTGAGCCCTAGGACCATKCCTCAGGACTACCTGGCATGATGACTCCTTGTTGTYCCCAGTCCACCTGGCCGTGCTGCTGCTCCAGTTTAAACTGTTCTGCCTGTGGCTATGGAACCCTGACCTGTTCACTGTGATTACTATTATTTGACTATGCTGGTCATTTATGAACATTTGAACATCTTGGCCATGTTCTGTTATAATCTCCACCCGGCACAGCCAGAAGAGGACTGGCCACCCCTCATAGCCTGGTTCCTCTCTAGGTTTCTTCCTAGGTTTCGGCCCTTCTAGGGAGTTTTTCCAAGCAACCGTGATTCTACACCTGCATTGCTCGCTGTTTGGGGTTTTAGGCTGTGTTTCTGTACAGCACTTTGATATATCAGCTGATGTAAGAAGAGCTATATAAATTCATTTGATTTGATTTAATAAACAGATGTCAAAACTCAAAAGTAAATATGATTGTCTGAATGAGGACATCAAACCTATCACCTGAAAGAATTCTGATTACTTCACTTACTATGTAATCTGGGTCACAGTGATCTATGGGCCGGTGGGATGTATTCACATCTCCCAAGATGATTACACGGCTGGGTGGACGAGTCAGAGAAAACAAAGAGAAATTAGACTTCCAATAAAATGCATTGAACAAATCTCATATCAGTTTGTCCCCTATTATGATACCCACCCAACCCAAGCCCTCCTGCATATAGCCCACTCACCTCCCAGCTTCCAAAATTGCTTCAGCCCGACATTGAAGCAGCTTGTAGAACTGCAGTTTGAAATTTTTACGTTCAGGCTTTTCTGGGTCAGCTCGTGGGCAGTATACATTGATAACCGTAACTGTTTCAGGTGTGTCTTCACACCTGTGAAAAAGCAAGTGGGCACACAAAGAAACACTCAGATCATTGGGGAAACACAATGGCTTTTCAGTGCCACAACAAGTTAACAATTGATACATTCCATGACATTCATTCAGAAAACCTAAAGAATAGCATGGGACAAATCATGTGATAAAGGTCTATTTTTTYCCCTCCGTACATGACTCTGTGCTGTGTGAGAACAGCCCTTCCCTCGTTGTCCAGGAGCTGTAGCTCCTCACTGGAGAACTCTCTCGGGTCACCATAGCATCCAATGGTCCCCTCGTGGTTGGTGGTCAGCAGACCGGTCAAGCCCTCCTCTGCAGCAAATGGGGTGGCACTGTCTTTGCAGTAAGTAGCAACTCCTATTTAATAAACAGATTAGGGAGGTACATATTAATGTTGGAATGTGAAGGCGCAATAGGAGAACATAGGACTCAAAACATCCTTTAATACGGAATACTATTTCTGTGGTGAWTTTTTTTAATTTTATCGGGAATTTGTGATAATGGAAAAATGCAATCCATGGGAACTAATTCAAACAGACCGGGGACACTGTTACAGGGGACCCAAGGGTCATTGTGTCTTGCTCTCTGATATAAAAGGGATTATGTGGCTATTTTGTTCAGATGAAAATGACTGAATCTGGGCTTGCGTGATCCTGAAGCTCAATACTTTGGAAAATGATGAATGGTCCCAACCTGAGTAGCCACTGCGTCCACGACTAAAGCTGAAATAGGAGTTATAACCTTCAACAATAGCAGTCCTCTCATCCAACAGGTCTCCTGTCACAGACAAACACAGGATGACACAATCAGTAACGTAAACTCACCCTATTCCGTACAAATGTACGTAACCGCGACATTCAAACGAGGCTACAAAGAAAACTAATGGGACTGTAGCGACTGTGTTGACTTTAAAATCGGGGGTGTGAACTAAGTTTCTATTCAAGCGTTGATCGACATGGTAATGGCTCTATACTATAGTATTGGAGAAAAGTTGAAAAAAACGGACCCTCCGTTACATCTTGACGTGTCATGTCGTAACATACAGCACGCATAAAGCAACTATTTCTGTCTTACAATCTCTCTCCACCAGGTGTAGCACTTCTCTCATCGTTTAAAAACAAGAAATGGACAGTGATGGGGTAATGGGGGATACCTAGTCATTTCTTCAGTCATCATTGCATGCGATCATCATTCTCAAAGCCGCTGTTTACTTCTAAGATCACTTTAGCACCGCCCTAAAAACCCGATTCAAATTCGACACAAACCTTCAAATAGGTATGTAATGACACATTATATAAACTCTTTATAGTGTTTTATTTACATTTTAGAAGCGATAAGGTGATAAGTTGGACAGATCGAGTGAAAAAAGCAATTTTCCCACAGGACATCTGTCCTTCTCACTATCACGCATTAGTTTCGCTTCCCCACACGCCATTTWAAAAAAGACCCGACGGGGCTCAATGCCTGCTTGAATTATGCAGAAACGGGCAGTGTTTAGGTCATGTAATTGATTTTGTTGGAAAGGGGAGAAATTGTGCTTTACAATGGTATTGACATTACAGTTGACCTGGAAGTATTACGTTTTTGGGGCGCTAAATAAGGGCAATTGTACGGACCAAGGCGATGTACGAGTTTACGTTAGATAGCCTAGCAGTAACATTGTCAGAGTTCAACATGTAGCAGAGAATGTTACATGCACTGTACAATCACATTTATCATATAACTTCTGTTACATTATCAAGTTAGCCCGAGTGCCAATCTGTTTGCCCTAGCATGCCTGCCAACTCCTTGTTACTCACATATACTGTACTCTCCCGCGTAAAATTCTTACTTGTTACTTTTTGTCTCTTGTACACATACGATGTCAGCATCCAGCGACTCAAGCGCCTTTTTAATTCCGCCCTTGAAAGTCCTTATGCCATTAATGTTCCAACTGACAATCTTCATGGCTTTACGACACTCGTGACCAACTTTTCACGTATTTTTTTACAATTTGCTTTACAAAAAATTGTACTTGAAACGTGACGACTGGATAACACGGAAGTGACCCGGAAGTACGTACTCGAATAAGACATTTGACAGAGTTTCTAAACCCAGAGGCACAAAATCGCTACACGACTACCTTGACTACTGTTTAGTCGTGTGGTCAGGTGCCACAAAAAGGACTTAGGAAAATTGCAATTGGCTCAGAACAGGCAGCAGCACGGCTGGCCCTTGGATGTACACAGAGAGCTAATATTAATAATATGCATGTCAATCTCCTGGCTCAAAGTGGAGGAAAGATTGACTTCTCACATACTTGCATTTATGAGAGGTATTGACATGTTGAATGCACCGAGATGTCTGTTTGAACTACTGGTGCACAGCTTGGACACCCATGCATACCCCACAAGACATGCCACAAGAGGTCTCTTCACAGTCCCCAAGTCCAGAACAGATTATGGGAGGCGCACAGTACTACATAGAGCTATGACTACATGGAATTTTATTCCACATCAAGTAACTGATGCAAGCAGTAAAATTAGATTTTAAAAAACGGATTAAAAAAAAACGTATGGAACTGTGAAGCAACACAAACATAGGCACAGACACATGCTTACACACACACACACACACACACACACACACACACACACACACAACACACACACACACACACACACACACACAACACACACATACTCCAAATCACATTCACACACACACACACACTATACACACACACGTACACTTGGATTTTGTACTGTAGATATGTGGTAGTGGTGGAGTAAGACACTGAGGGCACACAGTGTGTTGTGAAATCTGTGAATGTATTGTAATGTTTTAAAAATTGTATAAACTGCCTTAATTTTGCTGGACCCCAGGAAACGTAGCTGCTGCCTTGTCAGACTTACTACCTCGTTGTAGTTATACACGTCGCGTTCAACCAGTTAGCATGTCCTGAATCATTATAATTTGTAAAAATTCTGAGTGAATACAATTGCACTAGAATTGTCATATTTTTTAAATAATGTTTTAATATATATTTTTTATTTATATATATTTTTTGTATGTATTTTGTATTTTCTTGTTTATACCTGTGTTTTGTTTTGTTAGACATGTTTGATGTAGGGATGTAAGTTGTTGATCATTTTGTATAATGAATTTAAAAAATAAAATAAGTTTATGCTCTTCCAATAAGAAAAAGAGAACATGGATGAGAAGCATGCAACGAGTTGTATGCGTTGTTTTTAACTGTTTATTTGACATTATCTTTGGAATGAAAACTTTTTGTAACAGAGTAACAATTGATTTGATAAAACATAATTGTCTATATGCGTGTGTGTGTCTGTCTGTAGCATAGAGATAGATAGAGAACTCTAGTGCCCAAAACCTTGTTTTAGCATGACGACTTTCACCATTTTGAAGTTGTCAACTGGGTTGGACTTCTTATGGGTTAAGGAAGGATCACATAATTCCATCCAGGTCACCAGTAGGGATCAGCCAATGAAGTATATCCGTGAGCAAACACTCCATAACTGCAGGTGGCACTAAATCGCCAACCTTGGCTTTATACCTTTTCAAACTACACACTCCGGGACTGTATGCACCTTTTCAGTTTCTTTGCCAACTCATAGAAGTAGTAAAAGAAGAAGAAGATTATTGACTACTTCAAAACAGGGGTTGGAACCAAAATTATTGTCAATTTTTACATTCTGAACAGAACCGTTTAGAGCCCCCCCAAAAAGTACCTGTTTATATTGTTCCTTTCTATTCCTTTTTTAACCTCTGATTTTTTTTTTTACATGAAGCTCAACATTAAATAACTTCACCAATCAGTGCTGATAGAGCAGCTTAGTATGGAGCTGGCAAGCAATAGCCTAGTGGTTTATATGCGTGATAGACAGACAAGTGTACAGTGCAAGATGAGACTTACATTATGTGGGTGGGGAGGGAGCGAGAGAGGGAGGAGRAGGCTTGGCTTGAAACACTGAGAATCTTGTTATGATATGCATTATCTGAATTAGGCCCACAGAATTATATCTACGGATGAGCGGCTTCTATGAAGTAACTTTGAATGTCTTTGAACTTCTGAGAGTTGCCTTAACATTGGACCAGAGCTAACGTTAGCTAGCTAGATAGCTAGCTAACAAGCTTGTGTGTGCAGAGCAGCACCAGAATAAAAATACGTCTTACCTTTTTGTAGTTAATAAATCCAATGTGAAACGTGATAACTATAGTATCCTTAACTAGCATTGAAAAAGTGAATCAATTCTTCTCTAATTAAAAATCTCTCCCTAATTTCTGAATCACGCTTGTAACTTCGCCAGTAGGATACAGTATCCTATCCTTCGCAGGGGGAAGGGCAGGTAGCATAAACAGACTATAAAATATTTCCATCTGACAGGCGGGCACTGGAATATGTTTCTGAGTGAGAGYCAGGGCTTTATATAGGTACTTTGTTGCGTTTTTTTGTGGGACTGAAAAAAACATGCCAGGAACGTAAAATAACATGATTAACCGTTTCCCATGCTTTTAAAATAATGGTTCAGTTCCAGAACAGTATAGATCACTTTCGTTCCCAGTTCTGATTCTGTTCCTCAAAAATTGTTTTTTTTCTATTCTGTTCCTTGAACCGGTTCCAACCCTTACTTCAAAATGGGAATGGCTTTAATGTCACTGCCCGTGCTCTCACGGACGCCATAGTAGTAGAGATTCAATGATGCGATGTCTGTAAGTCTATGATCTGTAGTCATTCCAAATGTTGTGACACTGGACGTTGCTAGGGGGCAGTCTTTCACTGGTCTGTGTCTACTCACTCTCTCGTTGCTTCGGCGCGCAATGACTTTCAAAGTGCTAACTCAAGCTAGAAAGCAAAAAGCACATTGGCTGGAAAACCGGGGCGGTTAGCTTGTCCACACAGAAACTCGACGAAGAAGTGTCAAATTCTCTCTGAGGGTTGCCGGTTAGCTTAATTTCGACACAAGATTTTGAAATAACAATCTGTACTTTTGGCCACAAACGTGAATCGATATTGGAGGTGAGTAATTTAGCCAGCTAGCTAATGTTAGCTATGCGCTTGATTGATATGTTAGCGGCTGAAATTCTAGGTAGACAATTAGCCTAGCTAGCTCGTCTGACCACAGATAGCTAGAAGTCTTTGTTTTGACAGTTCTGACAACTAACTAGTGTAGCTARCTAAGAAAATGGGAACGTTGGCTAGCTATCTGCAAATCTTCGTGTCTGTTAACTGTTAGTTCGTTTTAAGAATCAACTTAAAGCGTTAACTAGCTATTTCGCTAACTACTGCTAACAAATTAAATATAATTGTATTGGTCGCCTACACATAATTTGCAGGTACACCGGAATGCTTCTAGTTAGTTTCCAACATGGTTGGCAAGTTAACGTTAGCCTATAAGCTGATTGAATGCCTGCACACAGTAACGTTAGCTATAGACGGACAGTTGCATTTTTCTTTACCCTAACAACAAAGATCACAAGTAAAGMGACTGAGAGGAGCCAGTTAAACTCATCTAACGTTAACCACATAATCTGACTCGTGACCGTCTGTGACTGGGCTGCCAAGTTTATTATTCACTTCACGCCATTTTAGCCAGTTGTCAGCTGCCAGCAACTCTTAGGATAGCAAATTATATTGTTAAATCTCAGGTTAGTTTGAAGTTGCTTTCAACTCATTGGTTACTATTTGTGGCTTTGAACAGGTTGATGACACAATCAATGTTCCTGGGCTGTTTTCTTTCTCCTCCCCCACAGCGAGCAGTAATGAGGCAGGAGGATTGAAAGAGGAAGCAGGTGTCTCAGCGGAGTATTGGGGAAGGAGGTGGAAGAGGACAGGATGCTTGAGGAGGCAGGCCAAGCAGGGACTGAGGTGGAGCTAGATGAGATGGAGATGGAGGGCATGGACCTGAGGGCGGAGGTGGTGAGACTGAATTTGGAGCTCCGGGAGGCCAACGAGGAGAAACTACAGGCGGCCCGTTATGGCTTAGTGGTACTGGAGGAGAGCGCTGAACTGAAGAAGAAACACACCCAGCTGGAGGAGGAGTACGACACCCTCAAACAAGAGCAACAGCAACTCAAAGAGGTCAGCAGAAATGTTCAATGTCTATAGCTATACCATCCTTAATTCCAACTGTACAGCTACTACTACGTGTGCATGGTGGTGACATTTTCTGTGATAGATTTTGTATTGCTTTGTCTAATCAGGCTCCACACTAACTACTTAAGTGTGAACAAGTGCCAGTCACACGCTGCTCTGTATTGACCAACCTGGGATTAGCCACACAATGGACTTCCTTTTAGGACAGAAGCTTTTAGCTAAACTGTTCTAAACCAAGAAATAATCACAATCATAATGTTGCTTGGGAGTCGTTCTTAATCCAGTGTTACATAGAAATGTATGAATTTGCCTACTGAACATTTGATAGGTTCCATGAAGATACTCTATCATGTTGAACTCTGTTACTAACTTGGCTGAATGACAGTTTCCCCAAGACTCAAGAGGCATAGCCTAGGGTTCATATGAATCATTCAGTTTGTGTGATAGAGGAGGACAGGTCGGTTTCTGCTCCTGTAGTGTCGTATGATGTTGATGTGATACTGTTTATCTCTGCTAGGGATCTGTGATGGAGGGATGAGAGCACATTAGTCAGCATATCCCATGTTGGAAGTGGAAACTGGAATTAATTTTAAGCTGCTCTGTTGAATGTAGACTGCATGGCATTAGAGGGGTGAACAGGGCAGGGAAAGATATTATTCGTAGCATGCAAATCATTATCACTGGTATAAAGGTTAAGCGGCATTCATGTAAATAAATAATCTCATAAAAATGTATATTGTAAAGGAATGTACCTGTCTCTTATACACATCTAGATGTGTATAAGAGACAGCGGCATTCATGTAAATAAATAATCTCATAAAAATGTATATTGTAAAGGAATGTACAGTCACATTCTGACTATTGTTTTTGTTAATTAATTATTCCATCTAGTAGCATCCAACATAGACCCTGCACAAATAGGTCTACCATTCTGTTTTAAATGCCTCATTTTAAAGTAAAATTATTTTTCACTTTCAAATGTATGCTAAACAAAAACAAATGATTTCATATTTGAACAAACCATAACTCTTGTGCACAGTGACGACTTTGAACAATTTACACAGGGGAAAAAACTAACATTTTACTGGAAAAACTGTGCAGAATTACAGTAAAACTCCCTCAGTTTTATTGTTACCAAACTTTGTATCTTCAGTTTGTCCTGTAAATGTGTTTTTGTAAAATGCTCAGTGTAAATTGTTAAATTAGTCCTTGTGCATAGAGTTCTATGGTTTGTTAAAGGCCCAGTGCAGTCAAATGTAGTTKCCCTGTGTTTTTATATATATATATTTCCACACTGAGGCTGGAATAATACTGTGAAAATTATGATAATGCCCTTTTTAGTGTAAGAGATGTTTGAAAAGACTGCCTGAAATGTCAGCCTGTTTTRGTGGATGGAAGTTTTGGCCTGCCTGGAGACATCACCAGGCGGTAAATTAGTTGATAGACCAACAAGACACTTCCAAACCTCTGCCATAACAGCTAGTTTTCAGTTTTCCCCTCCCCACTCAGGCCACTCCCAGACAGTCCTAGCTTAAGGAATTGTTCTTTGCTAAGAATCTATTTATTTCTTTTTGACCATTTTAATTGAAAACACAGTAAGGTACTTAATTGTTACCCAGACATAATTTTATATWATGATTTTTTTTTTAAGGCTGCATTGTAGGGCTGGGCAATATCTATTGAATTCGATTAATTCAAATGTATGTTTTTGCGTGATATTCCAAATGACCGTATCGCAAGAATCAAGTTTGTATTTTTCACTTTCATGAGCGTTTATGTCTGTTTGTGTCTTTTTGGTCTTGTTTCCTTCGCTCCTTCTGTGCTGTGTGCACCTTACCATTTACACCAGAGATCTGTTTATAATGACGAGATGCTCATGTCTCTACCCTAACAATGGGAGTCGTTGTCCCACATGTGGGAATGCAGGCAATAAGCTTAGATCCAAAATAAGTTCATAAAAATGTATTGGGTTTATTTTGGACCGATTTTTGGTGAGAGTGAAACCCCTCGCTTCTTCCTCTCTGTTTATACAAACACACCAAGCCCCTCCCCCTGCCACTCACAACAGCAAATATGAGAGATCACTTCTTCTAACAAGCGGTTTGAACTCCCTATTTGCATTTGAGGTTTGGTCCAACAGAATTGGTCATATGGACACATGAAACACATTGAAACATTATTTTACTATAATAGAGAAGTTAACGATACCCTTTTAATGTCTCAACTCCGCCAATTGCGACACTACTAAAAGGGGATTGTCATTGAACATTGATTCTGGGAAATGTATGCTCACTTTGTCACGCACGGCATTGCGGTACCATGTACTGCTTGCAGCATTTTAGCCAAAGACTGTTATACTAGCTGTCTAGTCTGTGTTTTGTAAATGTGCAATAAGCGTAAAACATAATTCTATAAGGAATTGGCAACCCGTTCTCATTCTGAGAAAAGTTAGGTCCCTTGATTTCAACATCTGAACAAAGTGGACAGGCTAGCATGCTGTTCAAACTGTTRTGAGATGGACAGTAGGGTGTGTTCAATCATAACAATTTAAACTGTTATGCCTTGTTAGCTTGCAAATAGATCCAAGTCAACTTGAATATAAAGATAGATAGATAGATATATAGTTCACCAGGCAGACAGCCAAAACCATGCATCGGTAATCAAAAGATCTATAGGCTATCGCAATGCTGTGTCTCTCAATTTCTTGACTTGCAATGTCTCGCGCAAGTTCATTAAAGTACGGCCTATCAACAAATAGGCTAAGCTATTCTACATGTGTTTTTCATAGCGCATAGGCTATATCTTGGTAATCTGTATCTTGCAGTGCCTCGTATATTCACCTAAAGTATATATTAGGCTATCAATGAGTATGGCTAAGCTATTCCTTATAATGTCAGTGAATTGAAGTTGAACATCGCCAAATGCATCAGTTTAATTAGGCCTAAATCTGCAATAAAAAGTATTGTGCCTATATCTTATTTAATGAAACCCTGGCTGGCTGTTGATGTCCTAGGTCAGGCTCTCCAACCCTGTTCCTTGAGAGCTAACTTCCTGTAGGTTTTCACTCCAACCCAGTTGTAACTAACCTGATTCAGTTTATCAACCAGCTAATTATTGAATCAGATGCRCTAGATTAGGGTTGGAGTGTGAACCTTCAGGATGGTAGCTCTCCGCGAACAGGTTTGGAGAGCCCTGTCCGAGGCAATCGATCGCGGGGGGAGGGCCTCCCCGCTAAACCTCTTGGAAATGGCAAGTTTACTTTCTCATCCATAAATGCATCTCAATTCAAAAACGGTTCAGCAGTTCAAGTCAGCAGGATGGGGGGCATTGTTATTAGGAAGTACATCGACACATGAAATATTTTCACGACTAGAATAAAGTTCATTGGGATATGATTTTTTAGGCTGTATTGCCCAGACCTACCGCCCAGACCTTGGGCCTTTAAACTTTGAAATCAATGGTTTTTGTTTTGTATACATTTTAAAGTGCAGTCTCAGCGTAATTCTGTTACAATGGAACTGCCCATCATGCATTGCATGTTGTGAGTAAATACCATATTTTATGTAACTGCATGTTCGAAAGGTATACCAAAGGTTGCTTGTTCACATTTCTTTAGTCAATTACATAATCAGACCAAATCAAATCAAATCAAATCAAATTTTATTAGTCACATTATACTTGTCGCTCTGACGAAGCTCTGACGAAGGCCGTGTGGCCGATACGTAAGCTTATTAAATATCGGTGATACTATCAAGAGCAGTGTGCGGTTTCCTTTTCTTCATCTTGTTCAATTGATGCCATCCACCTGCAAATAAGATTGCTCAGATGTGCGAGTGCCTTTTTGTATTTGTATTATTACTTGTCCGAAAGCTGAAGTCACTTGTCAGCCCCCAAAAGGCCAGTAACACCATTGGCCAAAAGCATTGAGTACATAGCAGAGATCAGAATATTTTTTCTGCACTTGCCCATAGACGAGGGAATCATGACATAGACAAAACACCCAATATACACTGCTCAAAAAAATAAAGGGAACACTAAAATAACACATCCTAGATCTGAATGAATGAAATATTCTTATTAAATACTTTTTTCTTTACATAGTTGAATGTGCTGACAACAAAATCACACAAAAATTATCAATGGAAATCAATTTATCAACCCATGGAGGTCTGGATTTGGAGTCACACTCAAAATTAAAGTGGAAAACCACACTACAGGCTGATCCAACTTTGATGTAATGTCCTTAAAACAAGTCAAAATGAGGCTCAGTAGTGTGTGTGGCCTCCACGTGCCTGTATGACCTCCTACAATGCCTGGGCATGCTCCTGATGAGGTGGCGGATGGTCTCCTGAGGGATCTCCTCCCAGACCTGGACTAAAGCATCCGCCAACTCCTGGACAGTCTGTGGTGCAACGTGGCGTTGGTGGATGGAGCGAGACATGATGTCCCAGATGTGCTCAATTGGATTCAGGTCTGGGGAACGGGCGGGCCAGTCCATAGCATCAATGCCTTCCTCTTGCAGGAACTGCTGACACACTCCAGCCAATGAGGTCTAGCATTGTCTTGCTATAGGAGGAACCCAGGGCCAACCGCACCAGCATATGGCCTCACAAGGGGTCTGAGGATCTCATCTCGGTACCTAATGGCAGTCAGGCTACCACTGGCGAGCACATGGAGGGCTGTGCGGCCCCCAAAGAAATGCCACCCCACACCATGACTGACCACCGCCAAACCGGTCATGCTGGAGGATGTTGCAGGCAGCAGAACGTCTCCACGGCGTCTCCAGACTCTGTCACATGTGCGTGTGAACCTGCTTTCATCTGTGAAGAGCACAGGGCGCCAGTGGCGAATTTGCCAATCTTGGTGTTCTCTGGCAAATGCCAAACGTCCTGCACGGTGTTGGGCTGTAAGCACAACCCCCACCTGTGGACTTCGGCCCTCATACCACCCTCATGGAGTCTGTTTCTGACCGTTTGAGCAGACACATCACATTTGTGGCCTGCTGGAGGTCATTTTGCAGGGCTCTGGCAGTGCTCCTCCTTGCACAAAGGCGGAGGTAGTGGTCCTGCTGCTGGGTTGTTGCCCTCCTACGGCCTCCTCCACGTCTCCTGATGTACTGGCCTGTCTCCTGGTGCGCCTCCATGCTCTGGACACTACGCTGCAGACACAGCAAACCTTCTTGCCACAGCTCGCATTGATGTGCCATCCTGGATGAGCTGCACTACCTGAGCCACTTGTGTGGGTTGTAGACTCCGTCTCATGCTACCACTAGAGTGAAAGCACGCCAGCATTCAAAAGTGACCAAAACATCAGCCAGGAAGCATAGGAACTGAGAAGTGGTCTGTGGTCACCACCTGCAGAACCACTCCTTTATTGGGGTGTCTTGCTAATTGCCTATAATTTCCACCTTTTGTCTATTCCATTTGCACAACAGCATGTGAAATGTATTGTCAATCAGTGTTGTTTCCTAAGTGGACAGTTTATTTCACAGAAGTGTGATTGACTTGGAGTTACATTGTGTTGTTTAAGTGTTCCTTTATTTTTTTGAGCAGTGTATTTAGTGGAGCCAAATCTTTTCGAATAGCCTATTGAACTCTGCTGGAGCTGTGGCATGAAGTGTGTGCCGAAGTGTATAGATGAAGTGAGTGAAACAGTCAACGAGCCTCGCTGGCTGTGCGTCTTGTGATGGGTTGTAAGTCATCATGGGCTACAGAGCAACTCTGATGTACTCACAACTGGATCATTATAAACTGATTCACATGTTTGTCTCACTCTTCTCTTATTAGGCTACTATATGCATTTTAGGTAGGTTGCACATTGCTAAAATAATATGGAAATAGGCTTAGACCAACTAGGCATTTATTTCATAAGCTTTTCTCAGCTGTAGCCTGTTTTATTTTGACTTGTCATCTTGATATTTGTTGTTAAATTTCACTTCTTGTGGCCCAAAATATTTGTCATTCAAAATATACATATGAGAATAGCACGGACTCCGACTTCCATAATTATTCCCATTTAAAAGCTGCAACTTTAGGACATCAAATCAAATGTATTTATATAGCACTTCTTACTTCAGCTGATATCTCAGTGCTGTACAGAAACCCAGCCTAAAACCCCAAAACGCAAGCAATGCAGGTGTAGAAGCATGGTGGCTAGGAAAAACTCCCTAGAAAGGCCAAAACCTAGGAAGAAACCTAGAGAGGAACCAGGCTATGAGGGGTGGCCAGTCCTCTTCTGGCTGTGCCGGGTGGAGATTATAACAGAACATGGCCAAGATGTTCAAATGTTCATAAATTACCAGCATGGTCAAATAATGATAATCACAGTAGTTGTCGAGGGTGCAGCAAGTCAGCACCTCAGGAGTAAATGTCAGTTAGCTTTTTCATAGCCGATCATTAAGAGTATCTCACCGCTCCTGCAGTCTCTAGAGTTGAAAACAGCAGGTCTGGACAGGTAGCACGTCCAGTAAACAGGTCAGGGTTCATAGCCGCAGGCAGAACAGTTGAAACTGGAGCAGCAGCACGGCAGGTGGACTGGGGACAGCAAGGAGTCATCATGCCAGGTAGTCCTGAGCATGGTCCTAGTGCTCAGGTCCTCCGAGAGAGAAATTAAACACTATTAGACTATTTCTGAAAATATTCTTCATAAATGTATGGTTTTATGATATTTCAGATAGGATTAACCTTTTGTAGTTTGATTCGCAACGGCAAGGAGTTTTTCTTCTTCTGGTTTCACATGCATTTTTGTCTTATTTTTTTTCAATTTAAAGTTTTATTAAGTTTTCAAACAACCAACCAAACACATTCCACATTCACAGATGTGACAGAGTTAAAAAAAAAATAATAATAATAATAAAATAAAAAATGTTATATATATACATATATACATACCTACATATACATACATACACACATACACACAAATAATAATTATAACAAAATTTAAAATGTAGAACTTGCAGCAGCACTATCAAGGTTCTTATTTGCTATTTCCAGCCTTAGCTGAGATGACGAGCCAATGATTAGTTTTTAGATTTTACAGCACCTTACACAACACGCATCTGCTCACCTCCCCGCTCCCCCCATATCACTCTGTGCCAATTTGAGATATAGTGGAGTAGTGGAGACCAGAGTCTATCAAACTTGGGCTGTCTCTTGTGGAGGTCATAAGTGAGCTTTTCAAGAGGGAGAAAGTCAACAATCTGGTCAATCCACATTTTAAATGTAGGAGAGGTACTAGAGCCCACACTAGAAGGATACATTTCTTAGCAAAGTATGTAATGGTCATGAGCAAATTTTCTCTGTCAGGATCAAGAACAAAGTCCTGCTGGCATTAAAAGATAGAGACACGGGGTCATATCAAACTGTACATCTAGTATT
>NC_036847.1:23675162-23710042 GCF_002910315.2 Salvelinus sp. IW2-2015 | reverse complement strand
GGGATCTCAGCGTCAAGAAAGGATATGTCTTCGAATCAGAAGTGCGTTGAGTTGCTAACACCCAGGAAAGTCACCCGCTTACGTTGGAGTCGGGTGGGGAACGGGTCCTCTCGCGCGCCTCCGGCAATGACCTGCCCGTTTTTCGTTGAACAAGCTCAGCTGGGCATTCTAGGAGGCCTTTTTCGCGCTAAGTAGCTCGAGTCCGGGTAAAAATGTCACCTGTAGTGTCGCCTTTTGTAGCCGCCATGACTTTTTGACTAAAGCTAAATGAGTTTAAACTTGAAGTGGAGGTAAGATTAGGAATTGGAAACTACTTGTGCGGAGCTCCTAGTTCATGCGGCCATCTCGTTCAGGGGTCACGTGATCCCTCGCATTTTTGTCTTATAACTGCTTTGCTCAACTGTAAGCTTTGTTCAAATTTCTCATTAGATTTTTATATCTTGCTATTTGTCCCATCTCATTATTACCATAGGCCTCACATGTTTTGTGGTTATTCAAAAACAACTTTGAACTTTCTGAGGACCTAGAACTGATCATGAAATAGCGCGGTAGGATAAATCTATCATGCGTTAAACTGAAAGAGTGGCTTACTAGGCCAAGTCATATTCATATAAAATGTAGAGAAAATAGACAATTTGAGTTTCTATAACAATATGACATCTGAGTGTCCGCTATAAAAAATTKACTTCGGCTATTGGCCCAGATCATCCTACGTTTATTGGAGAGAGAAAATAACAAAACATTTCTGACCGGGTCTTTTGCACTGCCTTGTTGAGACTAGCTCTGTCTTAAATGTTTTCTTTATCCAATTCTGATCAGAGTAATTGTTTGATATTGGTATATTTTCTTTTACTGAAAACAATTTTCTGGTCTGATTTTTTAAAATATTTTGTATATGTACTTGCCCTGGACAAGCCTTAATGTCAAGCCTCAACTATTCATGAGATATAGGCCTATTTACCACCCCCGTAATACGTTTTGACGTTGAATGAGTCAACAGATATTTTGCCTAGTGTAACGACCAAATTATATTAGTGGGGTAGAGGCCAGCGAGAATAGAATGAAGTTAGGCGAAAGGGTTTACGTGTCTGTGCTCAGCATGTCCTTGTTAAGAGATTACCGATGCTAAGGGATGGTTTGTTTCTGAAAATCAAATTGTATTGGTCACACACACATATTTTGCAGTAGTGTTCCTAGTATTCCTTTATTAAAKTGGCCAGAGATTCCAGGGTGGTAGCCGGCTAGTGATGGCTATTTAACAATCTGATGGCCTTGAGATTTAAGCTGTTTTTCAGTCTCTCGGTCCCAGCTTTGATGCACCTGTACTGACCTCRCCTTCTGGGTGGTAGTGAGTGGAAACGCCAAACGGATGCTTCACATTGATATGTCCGGTGAAATATCTGTCTCATTGTTCTATCTGTGGTTTAATTGTTTTGAATACACCATCCTGTCCGTCTGCAACCTGTTTGAACAACAGCCTGTTCACTTTAGATTTTGAAATCAAGTGGCCTACCTGGATAAGAAGATTAGCATTTYTCAGAATGAGAACGAGTTGTCAAGTCAATTCCTTATACAGTGGGGAGAAGAAGTATTTGATACACTGCCGATTTTGCAGGTTTTCCTACTTACAAAGCATGTAGAGGTCTGTAATTTATCATCGGTACACTTCAACTGTGAGAGACGGAATCTAAAACAAAAATCCAGAAAATCACATTGTATGATTTTTAAGTAATTCATTTGCATTTTATTGTCAAGACTGAAGTCTTTGATCAACATCCAATCATTAAAATTCGTCACAGACTGTAGTTCTTTAAGCCCTCATGTCTTCCATCATACTGTAAACATGCCACCGTTACTGCCCACCGATGAAATCGAGTTACCTGCTATAAGACACCTGCTCCACCACCTCAATCACAGACTCCAACCTCTCCGCAAATGGCCAGACCAGAGAGCTGTGTAAGACTTCAGCGATAAATGTAGACCTGCACAGGCTGGATGGGCTACAGGACAATAGGCAAGCAGCTTGGTAGAAGAAGCAACAACTGTTGGCGCAATTATTAGAAAATGAAGAAGTTCAAGATGACGTCAATCACCCTCGGTCTGGGCTCCATGCAAGATCTCAACTCGTGGGCATCAATGATCATGAGGAGGTGAGGGATCACCCGAAACTACACCGGCAGGACCTGGTCAATGACCTGAGAAGAGGCTGGACCACAGTCTCAAAGAAAACCATTAGTAAAACACTACGCCGCATGGATAAATCCCCCTACTCAAGCCAGCACAGTCCAGCCGTCTGAATTTGCCAATGACCATCTGGATGATCCAGAGGAGGAATGGGAGAAGGTCTGTGGTCTGATGAGACAAAATAATGCTTTTTGGTCTGAACTCCACTCGCCGTGTTTGGAGGAAGAAGAGATGAGTACAACCCCAAGAAACACCATCCCAACCGTGAAGCAATGGAAGTAAACATCATTCTTTGGGGATGCTTTTCTGCAAAAGGACAGGACGACTGCACCGTATGAGGGAGATGATGGGGCCATGTATCGCGAGATCTTGGCCAACAACCTCCTACCCTCAGTAAGAGCATTGAAGATGGGTCGTGGCTGGATCTTCCAGCATGACAACGACCCGAACACACAGCCAGGGCAACTAAGGAGTGGCTCCGTAAGAAGCATCTCAAGGTCCTGGAGTGGCCTAGCCAGTCTCCAGACCTGAACCCAATAGAAAATCTTTGAGGGAGCTGAAAGTCCGTATTGCCCAGCGACAGCCCCGAAACCTGAAGGATCTGGAGTGGGCCAAAATCCCTGCTGCAGTGTGTCAAACCTGGTCAAGAACTACAGGAAACGTATGATCTCTTAATTGCAAACAAGGTTCTGCTTCCATATTAAGCGCGCTGCTTTTCTGATGTATCAAATACTTATGTCATGCAATAAAATGCAAATTAATTACTTAAAAATCATACAATGTGATTTTCTGGATTTTTGTTTTAGATTCCGTYTCTCACAGTTGAAGTGTACCTATGATAAAAAAATTACAGACCTCTACGTGCTTTGTAAGTAGGAAAACCTGCAAAATCGGCAGTGTATCAAATACTTGTTCTCCCCACTGTATAAATGCATGTTATGCTCATTGCACATTTATAAAACACGGACTAGACCGCTAACACCCAACAGTATKTGGCTATAATGCTGCTAGCGCACGAAAGAAACAAAATAAATGTTCCACAATCATTTTCTTTGATACTCCCATTTTTGTAGGGTCTGCTCTGTTCTAAATTTTGGAAGTTGAGACATGTAAAGTGTTTCGTTAGAAGGGAAATCGACTGATTTCTGATGGACCAAACATCAAATGCAAATAGCGAGTTGAAACTGCTTGTTGTCAGAGAGGAAGAAGGGATCTTTTGTCTTTGTTGTTGAGTGGCAGGGGGAGGGGCTTGGTATCTGTTTTCGAGTGGGAAGGTGCACAGTTTACTCAGCACAGAAGGRACGAAGGAGATGCAAGCATTTGAAACATCGCGCTAAAACATAAATTCAAATTTAGTTCGATTATATATCATACCAGACTGGTTTGAGCTAGGGCAGTAGCAGCACCAGGCAGTCTCAGTAATCCTTCTCTGGCTAGTGACATGGGGTGTTGTCCTTGTGCATGGCTGCTCAACAGACATGATTAGAGACAGCTTCTCATGGGATTCTACAATCTTTTTCCTACCATGTCCAATCCATCCAACCCTCACACATAGTCATGGTCAGTGGTTCTGTGTGTGGTCCATATCCAGTAGTGACAGTTTATTTCATTGACTGATTTTCTAGACAGACTGGTGATGTCTACTGTCATTTGAAAGAATATATTCCTCTTTGGCTTGTCCCATAGATTAAACTGGTTTGTAGTACTACATTCTCAACTGAGGAAATGTAGGCCTAAGTTATGCATGGGATGTACTAAAGACTGCTCAGATTTCGACAGCCGGTCTGTGGAGTCGTATTTCCACTGGCACAGATATACATCTTTGTTGTTTTGGGTCTAAGTAAAAAGTGCTGCGTTTTCAGTAGATGTGCCACTTGGCACTCTGTTGTAGTTTTCACCCCATTGATAGACCTTGTGCCATACAGACCACCATATGGTGGTCAACCAACTCTCTATACAAATAAATGGTGCCCTTTTTTGCTTTTGTCTGTCTGTGTCTGTAGGCTCTGGCAGAGTCTGTGAACCACCACAAGCGTGCAGCAGCAGATGGGGAGACCCGGGAGGAGTGCCTGCTGCAGGAAACTGCCAGCAAGGAGGCTGCCATGGCAACCAGCATGGCTGAGCTTCAGGCCGAGTTACGGCAGGCGCGTATCACTCTGGGCAACGCTCACGCAGAGATCGACCGTCTGGCTGGCCTCTCCTCCCAGCTAAAGAAGGTATAAATATACGGCCTACCCATTCACTGAGATACTGAATGCTTTACACACCAATATTTTCTTCCGTATGGAAAGATAAAACTCTATTTAATGTCATTTGTTCATCTCTCCATTCAACTCAAATGTAGGTATTCCTAGTATTAGTCAAATAAGGAAATACTTTACGCCCTTAATTCCTGCTAGTCTCTTGTGTGTTAATGTTTAGTAAGGAGCAATGTGCAGTGCTTCCATAACGTTAAAGTGTAATTAGTTCCACTGAGAGCGTGTTTGTGTTCACAGGAGTGTGAGTGTTGGGAGGCGGAGAAGGGCCACATGAGGAATGAGATGAAGGAGTATAAGGTGCGGGAGCTCCGGCAGCTCCAGGACAACAGTGAGCTGGAGGAGGAGAACACCTGTCTGCAGAAACAGGTGTCTGTACTCAAGCAGAACCAGGTCAGAGTCTCTCCCTTCTCACCACTCACCTCACTGATAATCAACCATAGAAATAGAATGAATAGAAAGGGTGTCTCCATTCAAGTCAATTTTATTTAATTGAACCTTTTATTTTATCAGGGAGTCACACTGAGACCAAGGTCTCTTTTACAGATGAGCCCTGAACTACAGAAAATACACACATCAAATACAGAATGCAATCAGAAAGATGGCATAATGGGTAATGATAGACACTTAAGTGTACAAAAAATTTGGAACAGCATCCCAATATTGAGTTGCACCCCCTTTTGCCCTCAGAACAGCCATGCCCCAATTGTTTAAGAAAGATGCGCCGGCTAAACAGCGTTTGTTGTTGAATTGCTACGTTTAAATACGAGTTACTATATTTTTCATTAGGTCTGTATGTACAGTGCATTCGGAAAGTATTCACACCCCTTGACTTTTTCCACATTTTGTTACGTTAGTCTTATTCTTAAATGGATAAAAAAAAATACAATTTTATCTCATCAATCTACACACAATATCCCATAATGACAAAGCAAAAACAGGTTTATAGACATTTTTGCAAATGTATTAAAAATGTACAACTGAAATATTACATTTACATAAGTATTCAGACCTATCTTTGGCAGCGATTACAGCCTTGAGTCTTCTTGGGTATGTCGCTAAAAGCTTGGCACACCTGTATTTGGGAAGTTTCTCCCATTCCTCTCTGCAGATCCTCTCAAGATCTGTCAAGTTGGCTTGGGAGTGTCGTTGCACAGCTATTTTCAGGTCTCTCCAGAGATGTTAGATTGGGTTCAAGTCCGGGCTCTGGCTGGGACATTCAAGGACATTCAGACACTTGTCCCGAAGCCACTCCTGCGTTGTCTTGACTGTGTGCTTAGGGTCATTGTCCTATTGGAAGGTGAATCTTCGCCCCAGTCTGAGATCCTGAGCGCTCTGGAGCAGGTTTTCAACAAGGATCTCTCTGTACTTTGCGCCGTTCATCTTTCCCTTGATCCTGATTCCCAGTCCCTTCCACTGAAAAACATCCCCACAGCATGATCCTTCCACCAGCATGCTTCACCGTAGGGATGTTGCCAGGTTTCCTCCGGACGTTGCGCTTGGCATTCAGGCCAAAGAGTTCAATCTTGGTTTCATCAGACCAGAGAATCTTGTTTCTCATGGTCTGAGAGTCCTTTAGGTGCCTTTTGGCAAACTCCAAGTTGGCAGTCATGTGCCTTTTACTGAGTGGCTTCCGTCTGACCACTCTACCATAAAGGCTTGAGTGGTGGAGTGCTGCAGAGATGGTTGTTCTTCTGGAAGATTCTTCCATCTCCACAGAGGAACTCTGGAGCTCTGTCAGAGTGACCATTGGTTCTTGGTCACCACCCTGACCTAGACCCTCCTGATTGCTCAGTTTGGCCGGGCGGCCAGCTCTAGGAAGCGTCTTGGTGGTTCCAAACTCGTTCCATTTAAGAATGATGGGGGCCATTGTGTTCTTAGGGATCTTCAATGCTGCAGAACATTTTTGTACCCTTCCCCAGACCGGTGCTTTAACAAAATCCTGTTTCGGAGCTCTACGGACAATTTCTTCGACCTCATAGCTTGGTTTTTGCTCTGACATGCACTGTTAACTGTCTTAGGTAGACAGGTGTGTGCCTTTCCAAATAATGTTCAATCAATTGAATCTACCACAGGTGGACTCCAATCAAGTTGTAGAAACATCTCAAGGATGATCAATAGAAACAGGATGCACCTGAGCTCAATTTCGAGTCTTAGCAAAGGGTCTAAAAACTTATTCAAATAAGGTATTTCAGTTTTTTTTTTTTTATATATATATATACATTTTCAAAAATGGCTAAACCTGTTTTCTCTTTGTCATTATGGGGCATTGTGTGTAGATTAAGGGGGAAAATGTATTTATTCAATTTTAGAGTAAGTCTGAATACTTTCCGAATGCACTGTACATTGAAGTGTGTGTGATACACTACCGGTCAAAAAATAAAATACACTTGAAGGTGATTCAGCAAGAAACATTGTTCTAAAGCAAATGCAGTGACTCAAAGTTGGCTACAACTGTTTGAAAGCTATACAAATAGTTATTGAGTTCCTCTTCTAAGATGCTTAACAGTTTGACTGTGGTAGTTCTTAAAGAAAAACTAACAGGTCTGTGAGAGCCGGAATTCTTACTGGTTGGTAGGTGATCAAATACTTATGTCATGCAATAAAATGCAAATTAATTACTTAAAATTCATACAATGTGATTTTCTGGATTTTTTWGATTCCATCTCTCACAGTTGAAGTGTACCTATGATAAAAATTACAGACCTCTACATGCCTGTTAAGTAGGAAAACCTGCAAAACTGAAATTGTAACTAGCTTTGTATGGCTTGTTTAAGAAAGGGCAATACTTTAGACAAAATTTAATTTTCAATTAGTTGGTAATGAGAAATTATCTGTATTAAGGCAAAATGGCAAAAAAAAAAAAAAGGGATGAGCCTTTCTTAATCTACTGGGAACCATTTTGGGTTTAAGTGTAATTTATGTATGAGTGAAGCTTTTAGTGAGAGGTTTAAAGCTTTAAAATGTAAAMATTTTAGCCCCCCAAACTCATATTCATTATATAAATAGGCACGTTTAATTTTGTCTGGCTTAGCTTTCCAAATTAAAATAAATATTTTTTGCTCATGACTTAAAAAACGAGTCTGGAGTAGGCAGTGCCATTTAGTAAGTAAGTGAACTGATAGGACCAAAGAGTTCATCAATGTGAAGTATTTACCTCTCCATGGTTGCAGAATTCTTTCTATTTTTGCTAACTTTCTATTGAAATTGATTGTGGTAAGTTCATTTATATTTTTGAGATGTGAATACCAAGTATGTCTACTTCACCATCTGCCCATTTTATTGGTAAACTACAAGGTAGTGTAAACTTATTTTTTTATTTTTTTACAATCCATACGTAATATGGTAATAAGGTTTTAGTCCAGGGAGGCTAGAAAAGTGATCAAAATCTTTAATGAGACTGCAGGGATCCAGATTAYGRACTTAAGAAAAAACTAGAATCATYGGCATACATTGACACTTGTTTTTATTACCTGGATTTCTAACCCCTTGATGTTTGGTTGGATCTAATTTTAATAGCTAGCATTTCAATGGCCATAATAAATAGATATGGAGACAACGGACAGCCTATTTTTACTCCTCTTAAAAGGAGTCAATACTTTCTGAGAAGTAACCATTATTTACTATTTTACATCTGGGGTCGCTGTACATAACTTTAACCCATTGTATAAAAGATTCACCGAAATTAAAGTAATCCAGGCATTTATATATAAATTCTAGTCATACTTTATCACCTTTTCAAAATCTGCTTCGAAGACCAGGCCTGGAGTCTTTGATATTTCATAATGTCCAATTGTTTTCATGGAYGATATATTGGAGATAATTTACATGTAAATAAAACCTGTCTGATCAGGATGAACAATATCTGATAAAACCTTTTTTATTCTGTGCACTATGCATTTCGCCAGGATTTTCGCATCACATTATTGACGTGTTACAGGCCTTCAGTTTTTTAAATAGACTGGATCTTTATACTTACCACCTGGGTCCTGTTTTAGTAGTAATGAAATCAGACCTTGTTGACTACCTGAAAGTCTACCATTTGTGTAGGAGTAATTAAAACATGCTAATAATGGATCTTTGAGTACATCAAAAAAGGTCTGATACTGGTATACCATCAAGCCCTGGTGTTTTTTCAGACTGAGGCAATCAAATATTTTCAAAGTTCCTCTTCTGTAAATTGGCCTTCACACAGGTCTTTCTGTAAATTTGTTCAATTTACATTATTATTACGAAAGAAATCCTTAGTTAACATCATTCAGTGGAAATGGAGACTGAAAAGAAAACATGCAGAAAATATTTTGCTTCCTCTTTCATAATATAATTTGGTGACTCATGAATGACTCAATTTAACGACTTTCTGCAAATTATTTTTGGTAGCATTTCTGTTGAAGATTTTAAAAAGTTTTCAATTTTCCATCCAATTTCCTTTATTTTTGTAATAAATTACACTTAATCATTCTTGAATAAGTACCTCCATTTCTTTGTTTTTCCTCTAACCTATTTTGTGCCGCTAGTACAGTTYCCATTACCATCTACCTGCACTGTTACTTCCTCTATTTCCTTTATTAGTCTAATCTCTTTTGACCTAAACTGATTTTGTTTTAATGATGAGTATTGTATTGAATGGCCTCTAAAAGTACATTTTAAGTGTCCCATACAATAAGGGGATCTGCTGTACCTATGTTGTGCAAAAAAAGTCCATTCTGAATTATTTTGTCTTAGTTAAGAACAAATTGTCATGCAATATCCCCTTCTACGTGGAAATTCTGTAAGAATTATATGGAAGCCAATTAGATGGTTTGATCGCATTCGGTCTCCTATTAATACTTTTTAAACTTTTGATGCCAGCAAGAACGAGACTAGGAAGTAATCAAGACGGCTAGCTTGATTAAGCCTCCTCCATGTATATCTCCCTAGGTCAGGGGTTTTCAGCCTCCATATATCCACTAGTTCTATTGTATCCATGATCTTCGTGATCTGCTTAAGTGCTTGAGGGTGATAGTTTGTAGTGTGATTTCTTTTGTGATCCATTGAGGTACTTAAAACCGTATTATAATCTCCCACCATAATATATTAATTAGTTGCTTGTGAGCTCAATAGATTATTATATATATTTTCGAAGAAGTGTGGATCATCATCATTTGGCCCATATAGATGAATTAGCCAGATCTGTCAGATACATTGAAGTATTATTTGCAGTTGTCACTATGACAATGAAAACACCATGAAAACCCTGAATGGTCTGAACCAGTATTTGTGCTTTAGACCTCATGAATGGTCTTGTTACCACAATAGGCAGATTGCCATAGGATGCGTTGATCAGTTGATTGACTGGTGTAGGACTGTAGAATGATAAACTTTACTCTAGTGTGGATGCTCACCAATGTTTTGAAGTTATTTAGCCTGTAGTTTATTATTACAGTTATTGTTGTAGTTATTGGATTGGTGGATGGCCCAACACAACTAGCATTATTATCACAACAGAACTAGCCTACTAGTAAGTCTAGCTAACGTTAGTGAACTTGAATGAAATAAATATAAAATTGCACTTGTACACTTGTTTACTTGACTTTTATACTCTATAAATTGACTCTTTAAAATAATTTACTCTGGCAAGTTTACCACCAGCGAGCTGCAGTATGGAAGTAAAGCTGAAGTCGAATCCATCACTTCCATTGTTTGGCTGTGCCCATAGCAATGTAAAAAAAAAAATGGTGGGAATGGGATAATGATGACATATCGGGTGGACTGGCAGCCATTTTGAGTGTAACAATGCCAGGAAGTAAAAGCAGGAAGTGTACCCTTCAATCTGTGCTGTGATTTGTTGAGTCAACTCAACTGACATTACAAAAAAGACATTCCATTGCATGAGTCACATCAGTTAGCATCATTTGAAGGAACATTCTACTTTATTAGCATGGCAAACCAGTATCAATGTATAGAACATTCCAAAATACCCTGGAAATGATTCCATCACAATACCAGGCAGCCATAATCCCAGTCGGTATTAGATAGAACATTGCGGCCCTGCGGGCCTGTGGGGAAAACAACCTGTGGTTACCTAGGTTATACCATTGGCTCACAATTTTCTGGTCTGCTTGTTTTAGTCAATTTTGAAACGACATTTAAGAAAAGTGCAACATGTCTAAAAATTACTTTTCAACATTGCTTGCTCCTGGGCATTCTCACTACTTAGAAAAACATAATATTGAAGGGCTTCCCTTTTGCCCCTTTTCATGATGGTGTTAGCAGCTACGTGAGTGCTAGCGAGCTACAGACCGGAACATTGTTTGCCAAGACCAACATCACAAACAGACTATACAGCTACAAGTAGTGAGTGGTGTTTCAAACAAACTATTCTAAACAAGTTAAATGTCTTTACCTGTGATTTGAAATATTTTCCACACACACACAATAGCTATGTGTAGTCTGCTTGGACACTGGGTCCCCGCTCTCCAGTGCCGAATTGCCTGAAGCATCTTCTCTTCTCGCAGGCTCCATTTCCCTACGTGGGTTTTTTSACCTGGTTACATGTACATGGAACAACACAGCAGCTTTTTGGTATGTTTTGTCATTTTTGTATAACCAAAAATGAACAGCAAAGTTGGTTCTTTTACACTGGGAGGTCAATGGGAAAGAATGTTTGTGGGCGTGGTCGAGGGGAATTCCTTATTATGACATGAGTATTGCGAGCGTACCCATGAGTTTACCAGTCAAATTGACTGGGTTAGAGCTTCCAAGCCCATTCTATTCATTCTATTTCTATGTAATCAACACTCGGGTAACACAACAGAGCCGTGTTCAGTTTGAAGAACATCTTTTGAAACGGAGAATATAGCTGAACTTGTCCAAACCCTGGTCTCCCATCAACAGCCAGTTTGGGACTTGGGCCAGAATACTCCTACTCTTCCCAAAAGGGTCATGGAATGCATACCCAGATTTACTCAGAACCTTGTGTAACCGCTGAAAAATGTGCCATGTCATACCAAACAGTAGGAATGTGTTTATTTCTTAATGGACAATAGCAGGTTCCAGATCATTCTGTGGTTGGTTGGTTTCTATTCTTCCTGTCCATTTGAGTCTCCATCTCCTGCTGGGTTTAGTATCTGAGGATTCTTTCCCAGTGGTTCATGAATAAGGGCTAGCCTTGTCTGGTGTATGTTCTGAGTTTGGCTGACAGTGCCTTGACTGTGTTTTCCCCTGTCAATCTGTCTTGACCCACACTCATTGTTGGGGAGTCCTCTCAGTTGATGTGAGACAATGGCATCGCTCCAGTGGGACTTCTCAGTGAATAATCAGAAGAGATAAGATTCTCATCCTGGTCACGCGTAGGCCTACTGTAAATGTGACGTAAACTCTGCTAACTCGTTTGTCAGTTTACTCATGAGTTGGCCAAGTAGTGCAGATCAATTATTAAAAAGGTTTTAAAATATTTTACCAACTGCCAGCCATAAGTAACTGATGTAGAACATTCCTGTCGGTGTTTTATGGTCAAGAGTAATAATAATCTATGCATTTTACAGTTACATATTCCTAGTCCAGTACCACCCAACAGACATGACAAGATAAGATTCACTTTTATTGTTCCTTAAGGAAAATTTGTCCGGAACATTCAAAACACTACTCCCACAGTGTTAACATACTCAGGCCTACTCTCTCTGAGTCTCTGTCCTCACATGCCCCCTCTCTTGTCATCTGCAGGTGGAGTTTGAGGCGGTGAAGCTGGAGCTCACCCACAAAGAGGAGCAGGATGAGGTTCTCCGGGCCCAGCTGGAGGAGGCGGCGCGGCTGAGGGAGATCGCTGAGCATCAACTGGACGAGGCCCTGGAGGCCCTGAAAGAGGAGAGGGAGCAGAAGAACAGCCTGAGGAGGGAGCTCTCGGCCCTGGCCCTCAACCCCTTCGACTCTGTGGGCAACCTGGAGCTGCACCTGGAGCAGCTGGATGACAGTGGCGACAGCGGAGGGGGCCAGAGGAGCTCTGAGGACCAGGAGCACGACCAGGACAGCGGTTACAACAATGGCCCAGGGTCTGGTTGCGCTCCTACTAATCCTAACCCCAAGGCAAACGGGCACGTCCAGCGCTTCTCCACCCCCAGGAACAGTGATGTGTTCCTGAGGCCTGCCCCTGGCCTGGTGTCTGACCTTCTCAGTGAGCTGCACCTCTCAGACAGCCAGAAGCTCAAACAGCAGCTCATGCAGGTAAACAACATGCTCATATCCACAGAGATTCCATTAAATTACTTTATGCAGGCCTAGAATTTCATGATTTTAGGGGCAGGGCCATTTGGCCTTCAAGACGTGCCCAATCTTTCAGGTGGGGCGTTAAACAGGTGTCCTGACTCTTTGTGGTCACTAAAGATCCCATGGCACTTATTGTAAGAGTATGGGTGTTAGATTGGGAATCTAAATTCCCAATCTGGCCCCTTATACCATCATGGCCATCTAATTATGCACAGCTTCCAATTGTCTCTTTCATACCCCCCTCTGCCCTGTAAATATCCTCCAGGTCGTTGCTGTAAATATGAATGTTTTCTCAGTCATCTTACCTGGTGAAATAAAATATATATTTCAGGTCACAGAGGCCATCTACTAGGGCACCAAGGCCATTAACCAAAATAGCCAATTAATTTTTTTTTTGAAAACTGACAAACACTAGCTATTCCTTTAAGAAAACATACTGTAAGTGTATGTTAATGTACATAAATAATTAGCCTACGTGTAGGTGTTAGCCAATGCGTATTGGCTACAGCCTGTCATGTCCAGAGCGATGCTGACATGGAGGTGCTTGAAAGTGTGTGTGTATACATACATACATACATACATACATACATACATACATACATACATACATACATACATACATACATACATACATACATTCATACATACACACACTTAGGTTGGAGTCATTAAAACTAGTTTTTCAACCACTCCACACATTTCTTGTTAACAAACTATAGTTTTGGCAAGTCGGTTAGGACATCTACTTTGTGCATGACAGAAGTAAATTTTAACAATTGTTTACAGACAGATTATTTTACTTGTATCACAATTCCAGTGGGTCAGAAGTTTACTTACACTAAGTTGACTGTGCCTTTAAACAGCTTGGAAAATTCCAGAAAATTGTCATGGCTTTAGAAGCTTCTGATAGGKTAATTGACATCATTTGAGTCAATTGGAGGTGTACCTGTGGATGTATTTCAAGGCCTACCTTCAAACTCAGTGCCTCTTTGCTTGACATCATGGGAAAATCAAAAGAAATCAGCCAATACCTCAGAAAAAAAATTGTAGACCTTCACAAGTCTGGTTCATCCTTGGGAGCAATTTCCAAACGCCTGAAGGTACCTCGTTCCTCTGTACAAACAATAGTACGCAAGTATAAACACCATGGGACCACGCAGCCGTCATACTGCTCAGGAAGGAGACGCATTCTGTCTCCTAGAGATGAACGTACTTTGGTGCGAAAAGTGCAAATCAATCTCAGAACAGCAGTAAAGGACCTTGTGAAGATGCTGGAGGAAACGCGTACAAAAGTATCTATATCCACAGTAAAACGAGTCCTATATCGACATTACCTGAAAGGCCGCTCAGCAAGGAAGAAGCCACTGCTCCAAAACCGCCATTAAAAAAAACTGACTATGGTTTGCAACTGCACATGGGGACAAAGATTGTACTTTTTGGAGAAATGTCCTCTGGTCTGATGAAACAAAAATAGAACTGTTTGGCCATAATGAACATCGTTATATTTGGAGGGAAAAGGAGGAGGCTTGCAAGCCGAAGAACACCATCCCAACCGTGAAGCACGGGGGTGGCAGCATCATGTTGTGGGGATGCTTTACTGCATGAGGGACTGGTGCATGAGGAACTGGTGCACTAGTTGGCATTGAGGCAGGAAAATTATGTGGATATAGTGAAGCAACATCTCAAGACATCCGTCAGGAAGTTAAAGCTTGGTCGCAAATGGGTCTTCCAAATGGACAATGACCCCCAAGCATACTTCCGAAGTTGTGGCAAAATGGCTTAAGGACAAAGTCAAGGTATTGGAGTGGCCATCACAAAGCCCTGATCTCAATCCTATAGAACATTTGTGGGTAGAACTGAAAAAGCGTGTGCGAGTAAGGAGGCCTACAAACCTGACTCAGTTACACCAGCTCTGTCAGGAGGAATGGGACAAAATTCACCCAACTTATTGTGGGAAGCTTGTAGAAGGCTACCTGAAACGTTTGACCCAAGTTAAACAAATTAAAGGCAATGCTACCAAATACTAATTGAGTGTATGTAAACTTCTGACCCACTGGGAATGTGATGAAAGAAATAAAAGCTGAAATAAATTATTCTCTCTTCTGACATTTCATATTCTTAAAATTAAGTGGTGATCCTAACTGATTTAAGACAGGGATTAAATGTCAGTAATTGTGAAAAACTGAGTTTAAATGTATTTGTCTAAGGTGTACGTGTACTTCCGACTTCAACTGCATATACACTAAACGCCAGTCATGTTTGAGAAATATAATGTAGGATCATTATTAATATCTAAAGGCTTGATTCTGTCGACATACTTGAGCCATGTTCGTTCCGAAAGGCCAATGCCTGTTGCTCACTGCAACATCGCCCACCTTGCAATCTGAGCGGAGGCAGTCAACATTTTGAAGCGATTAACCATAAATGTAATTGTTTAAACCTGCTATTTTTTTGTAATTTCATGAGGTATGTCTTACCATGTTTCGACCATAGGATTGTTAAGGGGATTTTTTTATGAACACTTTCTCATAAGCCATCGAAACCAGTAATTCTCTCATGTTCGCAACGTTCTTTCATGTCCAGCAACCCAAGACACAATCCTAGTCATATTAACAACCCATGCTTGTTGTCTTTAGATCATTCTACATTTCTGAAGGATATTTTACTCTCTGTCATATGAAACCGCTCGCATTTGCGGTGCACTTTTGAGAATGGTGTTTTACCGCTAATTGCATTTTGGAGCATTCACGCTAATAGTGTACTGCCGTGTGCACATCGCAGCGCTTATAATGTGAAGAAATAGACTAATAGTTAATCAAACATTTTTAAGCTAAACGTTCGGATCTGTTGCATCAGCCTCATTTCTTAGAAAATATTTTTTGATGTATGGTGGTTGTATGAATGTCGAATCAATCGCGTCCCACAACTGTCCCAGAGTATGTTTGGAATATTTATTTCTCGCACAGGACAAGCTGACCAATAGAATAGGTCAACTTTTGTACTATGGGGATAGTATATTGACAAAGGCTAGTGCTTTTGCTGTTCATTAGGCCTACTCATCTTGTTGGCTGACACAGTATATGTGGACAGTTTTTCTAACATCTTCAATATGTACCTAGGAATTCAATAAGAGGGATGCGTGCAGTTGCGTCCCGATTTCTGTCTTCACTTGTAGCCTGCTTCGGAGCTGTGATGCCTGTGAGAAGGACCCGATCACGTGACGGGCATTGGCTAATAAGAATTTAGATATTTGAGAGAGCCTTGTGAGTGAGAGGTGCTTCAGAGCACGACGATTGGCAGCCTGGAGAAGGGATTTCGAATTATTATGTTTAGCAGGCACATTCTGTATGTAATGTATACTAACTCACTTCAAGGAATCATCTGTTTACATTTTMTTTCAGTGAAGAATTGTTTAAATGCAACCACATTGAAACAGACATGGTCTGTAGACCATGTGTCAATGCCTAGATTTAGCTCTGCTCTAATTATGCTACTTGTCCTTTGGGCTTGTACTTTCTATGAGATTATGAAGGTTTCAGGCAGGTTAGTTTTGCATGGCTGAGAGGCAGGCCTGCTATGTTTGCTGTTTCCGGCTATAGACCACATCCTGCTACAAATAGAATTGGATCACTCAATGAGTCTCTCTCGTGACTCTACTGACAGTAAAGGTTCAAATGGCTCAACAAAGGCCGTATTGCACATTAAATTGGCACTTTCCTACACATTCCTATAGCTCTGCTCAGTCTTTCCTACACATTCCTATAGCTCTGCTCAGTCTTTCCTACACATTCCTATAGCTCTGCTCAGTCTTTCTACACATTCCATAGCTCTGCTCAGTTCTTTCCTACACATTCCTATAGCTCTGCTCAGTCTTTCCTACACATTCCTATAGCTCTGCTCAGTCTTTCCTACACATTCCTATAGCTCTGCTCAGTCTTTCCTACACATTCCTATAGCTCTGCTCAGTCTTTCCTACACATTCCTATAGCTCTGCCTCAGTCTTTCCTACACATTCCTATAGCTCTGCTCAGTCTTTCCTACACATTCCTATAGCTCTGCTCAGTCTTTCCTACACATTCCTATAGCTCTGCTCCGAACTCTTGTTGCCGTTGGTCAACTATTTCCATTATGTAAATAAATGCAGTGCTTGACTTGTACTGAAATAGGTGCTTGCACTCATTTTGAGTGCCGGTATTGTTTATTTATAAAATATAAACAATGAGTGCAATGCATTTGAGCTAATATTCTGTAAGGGGTGCAGGGACTCGACCACTAGAAAATGTGAGGTGCCTGTAAGTTCCAGTGAGTTCCTGCTCAAGTCCAGCACTGTGTAAATGTATAATGCACTTAGCTGGAGGTTGGTATTGCTGTTGCTCACCGCAGGCCCAGCAGGTGTTATAAGAGTACTTGAGTGGGTTGAGCCAGTGCTGCTCCACTACATAAATAATAAATTAGTTAGATGAAAAGGCACTCCAGGGCGAAATGTATGTTAACCGTCTGAGAGAACATCTCTTGTCTCACTGAGAAGAAATATCAACCTGCTGAAATATATAACTGACATCACTTGTCTGGTGCTGAATGTGTTGTTCAGTGCAGTCGCCTGAATTCTTGGTACAGTACAGTAAATAATCTGTCAGGAAACTGCCATGTTTTGCTTTTACTATACATTTAGCAATCTATGAAGCAAATACCTGTTTTAAGCAATGGTTTTGGATCAAAGTGGCACTTTTAAATAACTGGAAAATATGTAATTCCATCTATTATACACTACCAGTCAAACGTTTTAGAACACCTACTCATTCAATGGTTTTTCTTTATTTTTACTGTTTTCTACATTGTAGAATAGTAGTGAAGACATCAAAACTATGAAATAACATCTGGAAGGAATCATGTAGTAACCAAAAAAGTGTTAAACAAATGTAAATATATTTTATATTTGTGATTCTTCAAATAGCCTCCCTTTGCCTTGATGACAGCTTTGCACACTCTTGGCATTCTCTCAACCAGCTTCATGAGGTAGTCATCTGGAATGCATTTCAATTAACAGGTGTGCATTCTTAAGTTAATTTGTGGAATTTCTTTCCTTGGTGTTTGAGCCAATCAGTTGTGTTGTGACAAGGTAGGGGTGGTATACAGAAGATAGCCCTATTTGGTAAAAGACCAAGTCCATATTATGGCAAGAATGAGAGAATGCCAAGTGTGCAAAGCTGTAAAATATTTGTTGATTTGTTGAACACTTTTTTGATTACTACATGATTCCATATGTGTTATTTAATAGTTTTGATGTCTTCACTATTATTATACAATGTAGAAAATAGGAAAAATAAAGAAGAACCCTTGAATGAGTAGCTGTTCTAAAAGTTTGGACCGGTAGTGTATATTTAGCAGTATGAAGCCAAATAAATAATTAAGCAATGGTTTTCAGTCCTTTTTTATGTTCCTCTCTTTCTCTAGGCTGAGAGGGATAAGACTGGTCTGGCCAACACGGTCCAGGACCTCCAGAGGCAGTTGGAGCTGTCCCAGCAGGCCTTCAGTGAGCAGGAAGACAAGGTGGGCTCCCTGACCCAGCAGCTGGAGGCCGTGCAGCTGCAGAAACACATCCTGCCCCAGGGGAAGGCAGCAGGTGACCGGGGGGACGGCAGCAGCAGGACCCTGGAGAACGGTGCGGATGACTACGACTATGAGCTGGACGTAAAGAGCACTGAGGTGCTGGAGGCCCGGATGAAGGCGGCCGGYGAGGAGCTGCTGAAGCTGCGTGAGGAGCTGTCCCAGGCGGGGAAACGTTACTCAGCCCTGGAGCAGCGCTGCCGGCAGGAGAAGGAGCGGTGGAGGGGAGAGGCCCATGAGCTGGCTGAGAAGATCCGCCAGTGCATCAAGTCCAGCCGGCAGGACCAGGAGCGCATCAGCGAGCTGGAGAAGGAGATCGGAGCGACGAGGAAAGTGGCTACTGATTCTGAGGGTCATCTCAGCGTGGCACAGGAGGAGCTGCTGGCCTTCTCTGAGGAGCTGGCCAACCTCTACCACCACATCTGTGTGTGCAACAACCTCACGCCCAAACGCGTCACCCTGGACTACTACCGCGACGGGGCCAGGGGCCAGTCAGGGGGGAGTGGAGGGAGGTCCAACCACCTGCACCCCCATCACGGACGTAACAAGCGCCGCTCCAACGAGTTGTTTGCGAAAGCAGTGCATGGAGGAGATGGAGACAGTAGGCCTGGTACTCCCCAGGACTCCCGTGACAACTCCCCCTCRACACGCTGCTCCTCCCCCACCCCAGTCTGCCCTGGCTCCCCCACGCTGGACTTCAGGGACCCCTCCAACGTACGTAACCTGGTGGCTGTCATCCGCTGCCAAATCAAACACCTCCAGGTACGAGTGCCGCCGCCATATTGTCTTCCACTAAACATACATATTTAATGGAGGGTTCATTAATAAACACACGTTTTTTTTTCTTTTATCTTTTACCAGATCTAATGTGTTATAGTCTCCTACATTCATTTCACATTCCCACAAAGTGTTTCCTTTCAAATGGTACCAAGAATATGCATATCCTTGCTTCAGGTCCTGAGCTATAGGCAGTTAGATTTGGGTATGTCATTTTAGGCGAAAATTGAAARCAAGGGTTGGATCCTTAAGAGGTTGTCATAGTATGCCGTGCTGAATTCTGGTCCCACGGTACAAAATGTATTATTTGGCTTCTTTCAGAAAGCTGTTAAGCAGAATGTCTGGCGCTTGGTATTATTTGGGAAGTAGATATCTGGGAACTGTAGTGTAGTAGACTACTAATACTACATATGAGAGATATTTTGGATAATTTTTACATTGCTTTAGTTCGGTGGAAAGACCTATTCAGACACAGGTGTTTCCTGAGTGGTCCATCATGTCAGTGAAACTGAAAGTATGCTGAATAACGTCACTAAGGCAATAAGCACTCGTCATGCCTGTTTCCCTCAGGTGGCGGTGGACCTGTGTCGCCACCGGGGCATGCTGCCCTATTCGGGAGGGATCAGCTGTGGAGGAGAGCTGGAAAGTGAGGCCCTCACGGAGGAGGTGCTGAAGCTCAAGTCTCTCCTCAGCACCAAGAGAGAACAGATCGCCACTCTCAGGACTGTCCTCAAAGCCAACAAACAGGTAACGAACTACAACAAACAAGGTCATGCAATGGACACGTCAAGTTGAACACGCACACACACGACACACACAACCATCAGCCTCAGATGGGTCACTTACTGTGTAACAAGATGTACAGACATGACTATCATAATTGGTCTTACCAAATGGTCACCAATGAGGTGTAGTTCTATTTTTGTCTTGAAAATAAGTTTAATCTTATTTTTTCATTGAGGGTCTGGGGCTGACTGATGTGTCCATGACCTGTAATCCTCAGACCAAAGTCACTAGATAATGTCCTGACTCGATAACAACTGAACATCCAATCAGACTTTTCCTCTGGTCTTTCTATTTTTTTGTATCCTGTTCTGTTTTCTTGGCTTGTCGATAAAGCCTTGGGTATCTGACCCATAGCAACACCAGTAAGGTCTGTCTTCTGACTGCTAGAACCATCAGTCTGCCTGGAGGGGATGTTCCTCGTTCAATTGTCTCATATTTGTTTGTGATCTATATATATTTTTCGATGAAAAACAAATKATATTCCCTAAAAAGAGGGGTGAAGGGGTAGGTGAGACATGATTGGACGGTCTGAGTGTAGACTGTGTAGAGTCAGAGATGGAGTATGATGACGTCTTCCTCGGAGATCTTCCAGTACACTGCTCCTTCCTCCCCCTCTACTCTGTACGCCTCCAGCCCTGGCTGACCTTCTTCTGTCAACCCCTTCACGGTCTCTCTCTTCTCTCCTCTTTCCCGCTGTCTCACACACACACACACAAACTCTAAGGCTAATCTCTGCTCGATTAGGCGAGCCTCTCTGTCACGGGTTAGCCTCTGAATTCAGATGTCTGGCGCTCTTTTATGCCACTGCCACAAAGATTCAGACAACTATGATGTTTTAATAAATTACTATCATAAAACATGTGGTTAACCTTTGTTCCCTTCTAGCACAGTTATGTAAATATGGCCTTTATTTACTTTTTAGTCATTTACCAGACACTCCAGAGCGACTTACAGTAAACAGGGCATACGCTTTCACTTTAGAATTAAGATATTTACCAGTTAATTGTTGGTAATTTGCTTTGACAGGGTCGATGCTGTATTTCTTGTTTCTGTTTAAATAAAGGGTTGGTATTTTCATTGCTAAAAATATGTCCMATCTGCCTTTTTCTTTTCTTTTTTTAACTTTTTTTTTTTTTACATTGCACTAACAGATGAGAGGTCAACTTTGCCATCTGTTATGTACTTGATGTATTTTCCCCAGCTGTAACAATGAATCCTAATGTTTCTATTCCAGACAGCAGAGTTGGCTCTGAGCAACCTGAAGACCAAGTACGAGACAGAGAAGAGCATGGTGTCTGAGACCATGGTGAAGCTGAGGAACGAGCTTAAGGCCCTGAAGGAGGACGCTGCCACCTTCTCCTCACTGAGGGTGATGTTCGCCAGCCGGTACAGTCATTTATATACTGTCCTTTTTATATTCCCAATCACCAAGAATAACAGCAATCTAGAAACCTGAGTTGGAGGACTACAGTAACCTCTATTTGTTTGACAATTTAAAAACAGAAATCAGCATCACAAGTGAATACACTGTATTTTAAGTCTGAGGAAARCACACACAAAAAGGATTTCAGTTGTGTGCGTCAATTGCTGATGTGCTGCAATCAAAAATATACATATTGCATGATGTCCAAATTCCTGTGTTAGGCCTACTCTGAGATTAGCGTTCCAGGCCTATTTTCTACACTGCTGCACATCCACAGACTAGCCTCCCTCTGCTGCTGTGAGCAGATCTACACCTAGCAGTGGACAGTAGACACTCCAGTGGAACTAATTGTTCTCCAACTTTAAGCAGCTAATCGTCATGTTTGTGCTCCTGTGGCTCATGTTTAGATGAGACAGTCAGACATTCCATGACATGGTAGACTAGAGCTTGGATGCGACCCAAATGGAACCCGTTCCCTAAATAGTGCTCTACTTTTGAGCAGAGCCCTAAGGACCCTGGTCAAAAATAGTGCACTAAATAGGGAAGAGGGTGCTATTTGGGATGCATGCTAGAGCTTCCGCCACTACAGTGTCATCTAATCAGATTACCCCTCTGCAGTCTGCCACAATCCCTCTCCTCACGTGCAGGTTAGCACTCACGTGCTACTGCTCTGTTTGGAGCCTCAGCCTGGACCGACCTGTCTGTCGGGTCAGGGAGACTCCACGTAATGGCCCCTTCTCCCCCTCTACCCCACCTCCAACAGTCTCTGTAGGGAAAGCTGCTAGCAACCAAGAGTGGACTGACACCGAGTTAACATGTGCAGAGCCTGCCTCACGTGTGATACTCTGTTTATTGGCAGGCAGATGTGTTTTTCAGTGTTGGCATGTATGTCCTAAACTAGTGTGTGGCCGAACAAAGGCATTTGTTATTTGTGATCGTGTCTGTTGTCGTTGCTTGCACAGTTCTGTACGGTATTGAATACTGTAGCTACTGTTACTGTAGTGATTCCACATGTGGATGCGTTGTTTTTAATGTATCTGTGTGTTACTATTAGAGGGATGTTAATTTAGCGATTGTTCAGTACTGCAAGCTCTGAAGGGCTTTTAAGGAAAGGAGTATTTTCTCTGTATATGCTTTTTTTCCTGGAAAGACATTAAGCTCTGTCTCTTCACTAGGCATTAAATGAGCTGCCATTTGATTAAGCCTGGTGTTTGAAAGGCCCTCTAATGCAGGGTGCGGCAGAAGCCTACAGTCTGTTGCTACGTCCAGAGACCTTGACTGAAATTTGWTTTGGGAAATGTTTTGTAATGGTGCCATCATGTGGTAATATAGAGTGCCTCACACTCAGAAACTCAAACTATTATTCAACTAATTCAGAAATTAAACGTTGCTTTCTTTGTATTTTCTTGGGTTTCTCTCTTCTCTTGGGTTTGTCCCATGTGATCTTACTGTCTGTCTTGTCTTATAAATGGCTGTCATTTTCCTCTGTGTGTTTGTCATAGCTGTTGAGATGATGAGCAATACATTATTCAGATAATGTTTTCTATGTGTGTACAGTTTGTATACATTTTATCTGTCTAACATGTCTACTAAATGTGTGTGATTGTGTTGCTCTAACATGCATGTGTCTCCAGGTGTGACCAGTATGTYACCCAGCTGGATGAGATGCARAGGCAGCTAGCAGCGGCTGAGGATGAGAAGAAGACCCTGAACTCCCTGCTCCGCATGGCCATCCAGCAGAAGCTGGCCCTGACCCAGCGCCTTGAGGACCTGGAGGCCCCTCTGTCCCCCCACGGCCTCGGCAACAGCCCTCGCCGCGCCAGGGCTAAGGAGCTGGGCACCAAAACGGGCCGGAGCCCCCGACGTAACAGCCCCGTACGGAGCAGGAACAGCCCCCGCTCCAGCCCAGTCCCCAACCCTGTGTCCAGCACCGCCAGCCACCACTTCCGAGCCCTTACCCGCAGCCTCCACACCAGCCCTGTAAGAACCCGGTCTTCCTCCACCACTACTTCCTTCCATCCTGACCCTCTTCCTCCTATATATACCCCTTCCTCCTCTACCCGTACCACTTCCCGACCACGCAGAGCAGCCAAGCTCCCCAGGGATGCCACGTTCATTAGAAGTCGTAGTGTCACTGATGTGTTCCGAGCAGGGTTGCGTCTTTGGGAGGAACAGGATGACACCCAGTCTGACTCCTGTAGAGGGTCTTCCAGCTCCCTGGATAGTGTAGTCTTTGGGAGGGCTCTTGTAAGGGGTGCCAGAGGGGCTTCAGGCCCTAATCGTGAAGGCACCTTTTTCACCAATCACACTTTGTGCTCCTCGTCCTCTGCCTCCAGAGTAAAGTCTTCCTATTCCAGATCGATAGAGAATCTGGCCTCTACCAGGTCTCTCTTTATCCCTTCTGTCAACGTATTAGACCCACAAGGCACTGTTAAGCCAGTGTTGAAGCCAACCTTGGAGGTTTCTGTTCATAGAAAACAACAAAACGTTGTTTACAAATCAAGTTCTTCAGAGGTGRTGTCCACAAGATCTTCCAATTCTTCTCCAACCCCAAGGTGCCTTACAGCAGCTCCCCTCTCTCTCCCAAGTCAGTCCAGTAGGACCAGACGGGCCCCAGGCTCAGAATCAAAGAGTAGGCCTAGTTATAGGGGCACCAGTGATCCTCCTCACCCACAACCAGCCAGGGCTCGTAGTTCACAGCTCAGAGGATCACGCTCACACAACCAATGACACTTTAGAGTTTTATCAGCATAAGTGCTCAAGAATGTTGCCCAAGTTAGAGAAAGTAGACAAGCAAAATACATTGATTGTCTCCTGATGGCACCACATAGTCTCATAACCTCTTGTTAATACTTACTCTTTTTTAACCTGTTGTCTTAACTAATTGTTGTGCTGTGTGGATCAGTGACAGTATCCTTTTTCAGTTTGTTTTGGTCCTTCGGTTTATTACTAAATTTCCTTTTTATGTCTCTGTCTCCCCCTGTGTCTGCAGCGGTAAAACCAGTCAGTCGTCACGATCACCCCAACCCCCCAGTCCTCCACAAGAACCGTGTTCTCCATGTCCACCTCCTGAAACAAACGCCTTCCCTTCCTCCTGAAGTCRTCATTCCTCCAAACACATCCTCTTCATCCCACACCTCCTGAGTCAGCTCCCAGACCTTTCCACTCTACTCATCAGACCCAGTGAACTGGCTGCCCTTTCCGTCTTCCTACCCTCTGTATGGACCCAAGATGCCTACCTGCATGCAACCAGGAAAGGAGAGTTAAAGAAGAAAACATACTCTGATTTTATTTATAATGTTATGAAGTAAAGGACTGTTTTTCTGACCTTCACAGTATTATTTACCCTTTCTTTCAAACTGAAAACCCTGTCCTGCTGTGTTCTCCTGCTGTTGATGTATATTTATGCAAATATATTACATTTTGATGCTGCTGCATAGTTTTTTGACACTAGTGAAGACGTTTAGCCTGGCAACATGCCGAAGTCTGTCTGGCAACGTTCTTCTAGTGTCAGACAGCATCCCCCCTGGACAACTGCTGCATAGCCTGACCTCTATGGCTGCATCTGAAATGGCACCCTACTGTATATTGTGCACTACTTTTGACCTGGGCTCATGTCGATTTGGTGGAAACTAGTGCAATAGGTAGGGAATAGGTGTGCCGTTTTGGTTTCATGGGCATTTTAAAACACAGCAGCCTTACTAATCATAATTGAAATACTAAATGCACACTGAAGAGTCCTGTCTCTCTCGTGTTTTGAGGTTTATTTATTTCTTTAGCTCTGCATCTTCTACTGGCGGTAACTGTTAAATCCTTCTCTTCGTCCTGTGACTTACCCGACTGTTTGGCTTTGGCCTACCAGCCATGCCCTTCAGTCAGGCGATCAATATCACTGATGGAAATTATTCATCTGTACCCTCAGCACCTCAGGTTTATATCACAGTTGAATGAACTAGCTAACAAAAAGATGGGAGATATTTGACGGGCATGCTTATTTTCAAACTATGCAGATAGCTCTGAGACTGAAGGCCCTGCAGACTGCTGTTTTCCAGGATCTGAGTAAGGAGTGCCTCAAAGGCTGACGGTTCCATAGAAATAGAATTACGAGAACAGACATCTGTTTAATTATATTTCTATGGATTCTAACTATTTAATTTCCCCCTCGTCTCCTGGCAGCAGGGTTGCAGTGGTCGTGGTCTAATACATTGTCCCTACTGGACCACACTGCCAGCCTCCTACAGTGCAGGGTCCACGGTGGGGCACATCCACCTTTATATCTAGTAGCCTTAGTGATTTGGCAATTTGTTTTATAATTTAAATATAAGAAAAAAAACAGGCTCAAATCAACTTGGTCCAGGTGGGTTTCCGTGCTGTGTTTAGTGAAGGTCAATACATCATGCTAATTGGGGGTTCCAATGTTGAAAACAGTGCCTTGGTTTTCCTCTTGCTCCAGTCATTTAATGTTTAGACTAAATCACCTTTTTAAATATGTTGAACACTGTTGTAGGGATGAGATGTGTAGTTAATTTTTTTATATGATTATGGAGTTTTGTTTAGCTTTTCGGGAAACTAATAGGCTCTTTGGTACTTGTTGTAGTTTGTACATTTTCTTTGTCCTTAAACCCCCCCTCCCCCCCTTCTCACTCTTTCACAAATGTGTTTGTACAGGTAGGTGTTGTGTAAATGTAACTGATCATCATACGTCTGTATGTGTGGACAAAATTAATTAGTACATTCATTTTATTTGTCGATAGAACCTAATATGCCCAAATAATCCACATCAATTTCTGTGTATGTAAAGTAAGTTAATTTTGTTGACCTGTGAACGACTTATTGTGTGATGGAGAATAAAGCAACACCACTGTCAGTAATTGTTGGGTTGATGACATAATAATCTTACTGTGTGTTTTCTTTGCCTTTATGATTAATACTTCAAGATCCTTCCCCTAATATGGCAAGTCAAAAGTTGAGGCAATACATCTTTTGAAGCAAGTTGTGTCCAATTTATTTGACGTTTCATTTGTTACATTGTATCTACTCCGTTGGATTTGCCCAACTTATTGTGATTGGTTCAATTAACTCCAGGCCCTTCTCCCTATACCGGGTGCGTAGAGTGAAGTTAAACCTGTTATATCAGCAGAAAAAAGTATTATTTGTAATCAGCCAGCAAATTCATTGAAGTTCCTTTTTATAGTAATTGTAAACAATACCGGTATATTTGWATGCATTGGTTCTGACGTTTTTTTCTTAGAATAACCTGCAAAAAAGTGGATACCGCACTGGGCCGTGCATTTAGGAAAATGGTTGAACTAATGGAGAGAAGAAATGTAAAGATCAAAGCTGTGAATTAAATTACAGGTCGGCAGCGATACCTTTACCTGCTGCTTCCTCAACACCTGCCGCTCAGACATTAGGTTGGAGGCAAGAAGCGTCCCAAGGAGCCATGTCCGGCCGATCGTACTCCTCCACCGACCCAAAAGCAGATCATAGGACATACCTATGGGCACGTTGTAATGAGATGAAACGATAAGTGGTAGCGTGAACTTAGTTGTCCTTTGTCAGAAATCCCCCTATCACGCTCTGTCAGGTAGGCTAAACTTTAAGGGATTCACATCATTTGTAATGTGCATCCACTTATGGTGACATACATTGCTTACAATGTGCAACTAGAGCCATTTGGGTGCTGATGGGGAAGGATTCAGTACTCCCCATCAGCTACTGATGTGAGTTTTGTCATCTGTCGGTTGAAGACAATATGCACAAGGATCGTATCAGTTCATCCTCTTCTAGACTWGTGCTGTAACAGTTCATCTTTAGGTTTGAAAGTGGGTCAAACATGACAGCTGGATGGCAGTCCTGTCAGTCATTAGTCTTGTTCTGAGAAAATGAAATTGTTGAAACCAACACTCATCCAGGGAATATCAAAACAACCTCAGGACTATGGTCTGGTCTCTGACACACTTTCTCATTTACCCACTAGCCATATGATTGCATATTTTGTTTCATTGGCTGGTCACTAGATTATAGCATCATGTCAGCACACACACAGCAAAACCCAGGGGTGCTACTTTGGTTTTAGAAGTGGGGGGGAATATATATATTTTTTTTAAATGATCATTTAGGATGAACACTAAACAGCCTACCCGACCGCTCGGAGGCTTCCACATGGGCCTAAAGTACAATGTTGCTTCGTTTTGTGTCACATTCCAATTATAAAACGGGGGGGGGGGGGATATAAATGCAATTTCAGAATGTGGGGGGTCTTTTTAATCTGAGTCTGTGTTTGCTGTGTAACTGATATGATTGCTCAGGAATAACAGGGAGCACAAAAAAAAGATGCATTGTTGAAATCCTTACAATTCACACAAAATAAGTCAGTAATTTTGCTAATCTTTTTGGTCCAGTGATCTATCTTATAAACACATTCTGCTTTTTATTTTTGTGTGTGGGCAAAAGTAAATTTGCCTCTTCAAATCCTGTACAGTATTTGAAATGTCTTACCCCATATGATTCCCTGTAATCCTGTTGTTGCTTGCCTAAACTTTGTTCTTTGCTTCAGGTACATAGTCATTGTGCACTCCGGTTGGCAGCACCTCAAACTGATTAGTACTGAAAATGTAAGTCCTTAAATCGTATAAAGCTGTAGTTATGTCCGTTGTTCCATTTGGCACTGAGCAAATTTCAGGTCTTTGAAAATTCTGTGCAACTTCCAGAGCACGTTGACTGTAAACACTGAGGCTCTACCTGCTTTAAGTTACAGTTTTGACAGTGGCCAGGTAGGCTAATGGGGATATTTGATCATAATGTAGGCCTACCATCAAAAACAATAACTGGGCTAATAACTCACTAACTAGCAAAGGGTATGAACAAAATGTGCACATTTTGCTACATGCAGCTCTTGCTTTCATCTAAAAAACAAAAAAAGCCCATCTACTCACGACCACCGCTGTAAACACAGTCCAGTTCAAAGTAAATGGCACAGATCCATATAGGGCAAAGGTCTATTTACATTTATACAAATGGTGGGACTAATCCTGATTGCTGATTGGTTAAAACTGCATTCCAGCTGGTGTCTATTCCACAAGTTACCACTGGCTAAATAAAATGTCTATTTACTCTGTTCCATCTGACTGTGCAATCCACTGTCTCATCAGCTCAGCCAGGCACTTTATAAACTTTGATCTCCACTATAAAAAGCATCTAGACATTATCTCACATTTCTTTTAGACTAACATTTAGTTTTCAATAGCTGAGATTTATATAAACCTTGCTGTCTGTCTCCGACATTTGCTACATTGTTTCAATATTCAAATTTGATCTCCAGCTGTCCCATAGTAATGAACATGTTGGGAGTCGGGACGAGACAAATCACATTTTATTTGTCACATACACATGGTTAGCAGATGTTAATGCAAGTGTAGTGAAATTCTTGTGCTTCTAGTTCCGACCATGCAGTAATATCTAACAAGTAATCTGACAGGCAGGCAGCGTTTCTCAGCCAGTAGATATCATGAATCAGCTGGCATCATTTGTATGGATATATACAAAGAAATGTTAAATGAATCAAAGTGCAGCTAGTTTGCAGTCTTTCCAGCTTCAGTTTGAAGATATTGTGTTAGCTGAGGTGTTTGTTAGCTCCTCTGAACAACAGTGTCCTGACGAGTGAGAACATTTTCTATGCCAGGTGAAATCGTGCCTCATTAGCTCATTGTTATGCATGTATCCAAATAAATGTCACTAGAAAACAGTTTATGCAAATGCAGCTACTTTGCTGTTATTCTGGCTGCACTTTTTGACGTGACTGTAAATTAGCCGTAGTTGGCTAGCAAGCAAGGGAGAAGAATGTTGCCAGCCTTTATGGCAATGGAACATTTAGAACGAACGACTAACACACATCCATAGATGCAGAACAAAAGACTGAACGACTGGGTCAAGTCTCTGGCAACCGAACCGATAGAACGAACGACGAGCTTGCTTGGGTAGCAACCTTAGATTTGTGCCGCGACTATATCTTGTGCAAGGATACTTGTACCCCTTTTTCGTGATATCTTGTCCCATCGCTGCAACTCCCGTATGGAATCGGGAGTGGGAAGGTTGAGAGCCAAGCGTCCTCCGTAACACGACCCTACCAAGCCGCACCGCTTCTTGACACACTGCTCGCTTAACCCGGAAGCCAGCTGCACCAATGTGTCGGAGGAAATACCATACAACTGTCGACCAAAGTCAGCTTGCAGGAGCTTGGCCCACCACAAGGAGACACTAGAGCACGATGGGACAAGGAAATCCCGGCCGGCCAAACCCTCCCCTAACCCGGACAATGCTGGGCTAATTGTGCGCCGCCTCATGGGTCTCCCAGTCACGGTCGGCTGTGACACAGACTGGGATCGAACCTGGGGCTGTAGTGGCGCCGCTGCGCCACTCGGGAGGCCCAGAAGGAACACTGTTTATGTAATCTCTGATGCTGATTGAGATATCCTAAACACAGTATCAGTCTACTATGTTGTCTCTCTAATATGTCTCTGTGCCGTCTCTCCCCAGACCTGATCCCACCAGATGTGTGTGTAACCTGCTCAACACCTCCACTATCTATGCAAACAATGAGGTCAGCCTGGCGGAGGTGGACATCTATGGGTTTGACTATGACTACACCATGGCCTTCTACTCCAACGCCCTCAACAATATGATCTATAACACTGCCAGACTTCCTCATCGAGCACTACAAGGTTTGTGTGCTCTAACTTAACTGCCAATACACTAACACATACTGATCATTTTCTGCTCTTGTTTGACAGTATCCTGAAGGTATCCGCCTATATTACTACATCCCAAACTTCGCTGCATAGGGTCTTCACTATGATATTCAAAAGGTAAACATCATACAGCAATTATGCCTCTAATATATCGCTCTGACCTTATTTAAACATATAATCTCAAGGTACCATGGGTTTACAGTACTGTTTTGTCCTCCCCATGGTCTCCTGATGAAGATAGATGCTTTCCATTACATTCAGCTGGGGACTGTGTATCATGGAGTTCTGTTTATGGGTAGGTGAATAACACTCTGCAATGTATGGGTCAGTCAGTGTACTAAACATATAAATATAATGAATATAACATGCTTGAAACTCTAACCCTGGCAATTTCACTGGTGAACTCATGGGTACACTCACAATGGTAATTGTTTGGCTGATTGTGTGTCCCTTCCTCTTGAACTTGCAGACGTGTTGCTGTGCATTTTGTTGCCAACCTTACTTTGCTAGCTGACAACTTTACGGTTTTTACTTTTTAATTACCGTTTATATTTTTTGTTTTTCCCTCACAACTTTTTCCCTCATTGAACTTTTTCACTCCGGACGCTTTATCTGGACATGGTTCGTCAGCACCTTCAACAGCCGAAGCTAAGTAGTAACATTAACATGATGCCTTCTAATTGCAGTCGCTGTACTCATAATATACAGGAGAACGATCGCCTTATGGCGAGGATAGCTGTGCTGCAAGCCCAGCTTCAGACGCAATCGTTAGGCAAGGGTAATTTCAGTGTAGGAAAGGATGAAACAGCGTCTGTGCCACCAGTAAGTACAGATAGTAGTATAAATCCCCCCCGCACAGTCCCCGCAGCCGGACAACTTTCTCATGGCTTCTGGGGGGAAATGCTGTAGGAATGCTCAACTGGTGTCGCTCATTCAGCCGACAGAAACTTTCAACCGGTTTTCCCCATTAAGTAGCGAGTCGGAGTCTGAGGCCGAGTCTTCTCTTGTCTCTACTCCTCCCGTTACGGGGTCTGAGACGCCGAAGCTTCCCACCATTAGCTCTGACAAATTGAAAACCCTAGTCGTTGGCGACTCCATTCCCCGCAGTATTAGACTTAAAACGAATCACCCAGCGATCATACACTGTTTACCAGGGGGCAGGGCTACCGACGTTAAGGCTAATCTGAAGATGGTGCTGGCTAAAGCTAAAACTGGCGAGTGTAGAGAGTATAGAGATATTGTTATCCACGTCGGCACCAACGATGTTAGGATGAAACAGTCAGAGGTCACCAAGCGCAACATAGCTTCAGCGTCTAAATCAGCTAGAAAGATGTGTCGGCATCGAGTAATTGTCTCTGGCCCCCTCCCAGTTAGGGGGAGTGATGAGCTCTACAGCAGAGTCTCACAACTCAATCGCTGGTTGAAAACTGTTTTCTGCCCCTCCCAAAAGATAGAATTTGTAGATAATTGGCCCTCTTTCTGGGACTCACCCACAAACAGGACCAAGCCTGACCTGCTGAGGAGTGACGGACTCCATCCTAGCTGGAGGGGTGCTCTCATCTTATCTACCAACATAGACAGGGCTCTAACTCCTCTAGCTCCGCAATGAAATAGGGTGCAGGCCAGGCAGCAGGCTGTTAGCCAGCCTGCCAGCTTAGTGGAGTCTGCCACTAGCAYAGTCAGTGTAGTCAGCTCAGCTATCCCCATTGAGACTGTGTCTGTGCCTCGACCTAGGTTGGGCAAAACTAAACATGGCGGTGTTCGCCTTAGCAATCTCACTAGGATAAAGACCTCCTCCATTCCTGCCATTATTGAAAGAGATCGTGATACCTCACAATCTCAAAATAGGGCTACTGAGAGAGTAATACCTCACTTCAACGGAGTATATCTCACGAGAGTGAACTAATAGGAGGATTCAATCAATCTTTGAATGTGTTGGACCTGACTGAAACATGGCTTAAGCCCTGATGGAACACGCGCTCCCACCACGCACCTGATCACCTCCTGTTAACTAGTGGTCGGCATATCCCCGGTGCATGCCCGCAAAGGCGGAGGTGTTGCTAGCAATTATACGATAGCAAATTTCAATTTACAAAAACAAAATGACGTTTTCGTGCTTTTGAGCTTCTAGTCCATGTGAAATCTATGGCAGCCTACTCAATCACTTTTTATAGCTACTGTATTAACAGGCCTCCTGGGCCATATACAGCGTTACTCACTGAGTTCCCTGAATTCCTATCGGACCTTGTAGTCATAGTCAGATAATATTCTAATTTTTGGTGATTTTAATATTCACATGGAAAAGTCCACTAGACCCACTTCCAAAGGCTTTTGGAGCCCATCACGACTCAGTGGGTTTTGTCCAACAATGGTCTCTGGACCTATCACTGCCACAATGTTCATACTCTGGACCTAGTTTTGCCCATGGAATAAATGTTGTAGATCTTAATGTTTTCTCATAATCCTGGACTATCCGGACCACCATTTTAATTACGTTGAAAATGGCAACAAATAATCTGGCTCAGACCCCCACCCAAGGAGCATCAAAAGTCGTGCTATAAATATCTCAGACAACACAAAGATTCCTTGGATGCCCTTCCAGACTCCCTCTGCCTACCCAAGGAACGTCAGAGGACAAAAAATCAGTTAACGCACACTAACTGAGGAAACTCATATTACCTTGCGCAATACCTAGATGCAAGTTTGCCACCCATAAGACTAAAAACATTTGTCATAAGAAACTAGCTCCCTGTAATAACAGAAAAATACCCGAGCTCTGAAAGCAAGCTTTCCTTGGTATGTATAAATGGAACGGAAATTAGCGCACGCACCACTGGAAGTCTTCCGACACCACTTAGCCGAGAGGAGTGAGTGCCAGTATCGAAGAGCCCCTCACTGCTGCCGATATCCTACTTTTTCCAACTTAATTGAGGAAAATAAGAACATGCCAAAATGTTATTTTTGATACTTGTCGCAAAGCTAACTAAAAAGCAGCATTCCCCCAAGTGAGGATGGCTGTTCAACTTCAGCAGTAATAAATTCCAGACTTCTTTGAAGGAAAAGATCAATGATCATGTAGAAAGCAAATTACGGACTCCTCTTTAAATCTGCGTATTCCTCCAAAGCTCAGCTGTCCTGAGTCTGCACAACTCTGCCAGGATCTAGGATCAAGAGAGACACTTAAGTGTTTTAGTACTATATCTCTTGACACAATTATGAAAATAATCATGGCCTCTAAACCTTCAAGCTGCATACTGGATCCTATTCCAACTAAACTATTGAAAGAGCTGCTTCATGTACTTGGCCCTCCTATGTTGAACATAATAAACGGCTCTCTATCCACCGGATGTGTACCAAACTCACTAAAAGTGGCAGTAATAAAGCCTCTCTTGAAAAAGCCAAAACTTGACCGAGAAAATATAAACTATCGGCCTATATCGAATCTTCCATTCCTCTCAAAACATTTTGAAAAAGCTGTTGCGCAGCAACTCACTGCCTTCCTGAAGACAAACAATGTATACAAAATGCTTCAGTCTGGTTTTAGACCCCATCATAGCACTGAGACTGCACTTGTGAAGGTGGTAAATGACCTTTTAATGGCGTCAGACCGAGGCTCTGCATCTGTCCTCGTGCTACTAGACCTTAGTGCTGCCTTTGATACCATAGATCACCACATTCTTTTGGAGAGATTGGAAACCCAAATTGGTCTACACGGACAAGTTCTGGCCTGGTTTAAATCTTATCTGTCGGAAAGATATCAGTTTCTGTGAATGGTTTGTCCTCTGACAAATCAACTGTACATTTCGGTGTTCCTGAAGGTTCCGTTTTAGGACCACTATTGTTTTCACTATATATTTTACCTCTTGGGGATGTCATTCGAAAACATAATGTTAACTTTCACTGATATGTGGATGACACACAGCTGTACATTTCAATGAAACATGGTGAAGCCCCAAATTACCCTCGTTAGAAGCCTGTGTTTCAGACATAAGGAAGTGGATGGTTGCAAACTTTTTCTACTTTTAAACTCGGACAAAACAGAGATGCTTGTTCTAGGTCCCAAGAAACAAAGAGATCTTCTGTTGCATCTGACAATTAATCTTGATGGTTGTAAAGTCGTCTCAAATAAAACTGTGAAGGACCTCGGCGTTACTCTGGACCCTGATCTCTCTTTTGACGAACATATCAAGACTGTTTCAAGGACAGCTTTTTTCCATCTACGTAACATTGCAAAAATCAGAAATTTTCTGTCCAAAAATGATGCAGAAAAATTAATCCATGCTTTTGTTACTTCTAGGTTAGACTACTGCAATGCTCTACTTTCCGGCTACCCGGATAAAGCACTAAATAAACTTCAGTTAGTGCTAAATACAGCTGCTAGAATCCTGACTAGAACCAAAAAACTTGATCATATTACTCCAGTGCTAGCTTCCCTACACTGGCTTCCTGTTAAGGCAAGGGCTGATTTCAAGGTTTTACTGTTAACTTACAAAGCGTTACATGGGCTTGCTCCTACCTATCTTTCCGAGTTGATCCTGCCGTACATACCTACACGTACACTACGGTCACAAGACGCAGGCCTCCTAATTGTCCCTAGAATTTCTAAGCAAACAGCTGGAGGCAGGGCTTTCTCCTATAGATCTCCATTTTTATGGAATGGTCTGCCTACCCATGTGAGAGACGCAGACTCGGTCTCCACCTTTAAGTCTTTACTGAAGACTTATCTCTTCAGTAGGTCATATGATTGAGTGTAGTCTGGCCCAGGAGTGTGAAGGTGAACGGAAAGGCTCTGGAGCAACGAACCGCTCCTTCGCTGTGTCCTGCACTGGCCGGTTCCCTCTCTCTCCACTGGGA
>NC_036847.1:23669123-23670862 GCF_002910315.2 Salvelinus sp. IW2-2015 | reverse complement strand
ATCACACGGATGGGAGCCAACAGTGATTCCTTAGACCCCCTGTCTCAGCCCTCCAAGATATTTATGCTCCAGTAGTTTATGTGTCGGGGAGGAAACTAGGGTCAGTTTGTTATACTACCTGGAAGTCTATCTCCTGTCTCTATCAGGTGTGTGTCCTGTGTGAATTTAAGTATGCTCTCTCTAATTCTCTCCTTCTCTCTTTCTTTCTCTCTCTCGGAGGACCTGAGCCCGTCAGGACTACCGGGCATGATGACTCCTTGCTGTTCCCAGTCCACCTGGCCTTGCTGCTGTTCCAGTTTCAACTGTTCTGCCTGCGTCTATGGAACCCTGACCTGTCCACCGGACGTGCTACCTGTCCCAGACCTGCTGTTTTCAACTCTCTAGAGACCGCAGGAGCGGTAGAGATACTCTTAATGATCGGCTATGAAAAGCCAACTGACATTTACTCCTGAGGTGCTGACTTGCTACACCCTCGATAACTACTGTGATTATTATTATTTGACCATGCTGGTCATTTATGAACATTTGAACATCTTGGCCATGTTCTGTTATAATCTCCACCCGGCACAGCCAGAAGAGGACTAGCCACCCCTCATAGCCTGGTTCCTCTCTAGGTTTCTTCCTAGGATTTGGCCTTTCTAGGGAGTTTTTCCTAGCCACCGTGCTTCTACAACTGCATTGCTTGCTGTTTGGGGTTTTAGGCTGGCTTTCTGTACAGCACTTCGAGATATTAGCTGATGTACGAAGGGCTATATAAATAAATTTGATTTGATTTGGTTTGAATGGCTGCCTGGTATTATGATGCAATCATTTCCAGGGTATTTTGGAATGTTCTTAAACTGATGCTGGGTTGCCATGTTAATAAAGTAGAATGTTCATTCAAATGATGCTAACTGATGTGGCTCATGTAATGGAATGTATTTTTTGTAATGTCAGTTGAGTTGACTCAACAAATCACAGCACAGATTGAAGGGTACACTTCCTGCTCTACTTCCTGGCATGGGTCTAGGTCGAAAATCTACAGGTTTGGCACCAGCGGCATTGCTAACTGCCAGCGCTGTTGCTAACAAGCATAGCTGGTCCCATTGTTGCAAAGAGTATTGGGATATTAGAATTTCGTTGTCTTAACGTTTGTCATCTTAAACCTAGGCATGGGTACACTGAAAATGGATGCCAGTCCACCAATTATGCCATCATTGACTTGAATGGAGACCCTTTCAATTCTAAGCCTCTAGACCAATTCAGGAAGCTGATTGACCTTTTTACTGATGAATGTGTCTGTTTTTATGACTGTTTTTTTTCTGCTTGCATTTTGTATTTATATTTTGATGTGTGTATTTTCTGTTATTTATGTAGTTCAGGGCTCATTTGTAAAATAGACCTTGGTCTCAGTATGACTCCCTGATAAAACTAAGGTAAAATATATATACAGTGGGGCAAAAAAGTATTTAGTCAGCCACCAATTGTGCAAGTTCTCCCACTTAAAAAGATGAGAGAGGCCTGTAATTTTCATCATAGGTACACTTCAACTATGACAGACAAAATGAGAAAAGAAAATCCAGAAAATCACATTGTAGGATTTTTAATGAATTTATTTGCAAATTATGGTGGAAAATAAGTATTTGGTCAATAACAAAAGTTTATCTCAATACTTTGTTATATACCCTTCCTCATTGTTTTCTATGCATGTGTCAATAGCTCAACATCTGTTCCTGCTCAAGGTTAACCACCCTTCCCGC
>NC_036847.1:23604066-23669098 GCF_002910315.2 Salvelinus sp. IW2-2015 | reverse complement strand
TGGAGCTTGTTTTGAAAAATGCTTATTTCTGTTTCAACATGATTTAGACTTTTTTGAAAAGGTTATTCTGCTATTTCAAGGTTGCAAAACTTCTAAAAACGTCCACAGTTTCCATCATCCTATTAACATTACTGGAAAAAAAATTCACTACAATGCATCAAACATGATTAACTTGTTTTGGAAAATTATTTCTTATTCAATGTGCAACTTCTGAAACGTCCACAGTCTTCCTATCATCCTGATATTTAACAAGTACTGAAAAAAAAATCACTTACAGGGTGCATCAAACATAGTTTAAGCTTGTTTATAGGAAAGTGTTTATTCTGTATTCAACATGATTTGAGTTTTGAAAGCTATTTCTTTATTCAACATATTTGAGCTGTTTGTAAGTGCTTATTCTGTTTCAACATATTTAACTTTTTGAAAAGTGTATTCTGTATTCAATTGCAACTTCGAAAAACTGCCACATTCCTATCATTCCTGATATTAACATACTAAAAAAAAATCACTACAGATGCATTCAAACATATTTAGACTTGGTTATGAAAAGTGTATATCGTATTCAACATATTGAGCTTTTTGAAAATGCTATTCTATTTCAAACATATTTGAGCTGTTTTTAAATGCTATTCTGTTTTTCAACATATTAGACTGGTTTTTTAAAAGGTTTTTTCTTATTTCAATGTGCAACTGCTGAAACTTCACAGTTCCTATCATCCTATTTAAACATACTGAAAAAAAAAATTCACTACAGAGGCATCAAACATATTAAGCTGTTATGAAAATGTTATTCTGTATTCAACATATTGAGCTGTTGAAATTCTATTTCTATTCAACATATTTGAGCTGTTTAAAAGGCTTATTTCTTTTTCACATATTTAAGTTTTTGGGAAAAGGGGTTTATTTCTGTATTCAATTCAACTCTAAAAACTTCCACATTGTTCCTATCATCTATTAACCAGACTGAAAAAAAACACTTACAGGAGTGGCACCAAACATATGAACTTGTTTTGGAAAATTGTTTATTCTTATTTCAATTCAACTTGCTGAAAACTCCACAAGGTTCCTATCATCCTGATTAACATACTGGGAAAAAAATCACTTAACATAGGCATCAAACATGATTAAGCTTTTTAATGGTTATTCGGTAATTCAATGTTTGCAACTTGCTAAAAACTGTTCCACAGGTCCTATCATCCCCATTAACATTAACTGAAAAAAAAATCATTACAGAGTGCATCAAACATGATTAGAGCTTGTTTGAAAAGTGGTATTTCTATTTCAATGCAACTTGCTGAAAACTCCACAGTTTCCTATCATCCTTATTTAACAGTTACTGAAAAAAAAAATCACTACAGATGCTCAAACATGATTAGAGGCTTTATGAAAATGTTTATTCTGTATTCAACATATTGAGTTGTTTGAAAAGGCTTATCTTATTTCAACATGATTGGACTTTTGAAATGCTTATTTCTTTTCAACATATAGAGCTTGGTTTTTGGAAAGGTTATTTCGTATTTCAATGTTGCAATCTTGCTGAAAACTGCCACAGTATCCTATCATCCTGATTAACATACTGGAAAAAAATCACTTACAGAGTGCATCAAACATATTAAGCTTGGTTTATAGAAAATGTTTCTGTATCAACATGATTGGACTTGTTTTGAAAATGCTTATTTCATTCAAACATGATGAAAGCTTGTTTGAAATGGCCATTCGTTTTCAACAGATTAGAGCTGTTTAAAGTGTTATTCAGTCAATGTTGCAACTTGCTAAACTGTCCACATTTCCTCATCCTGATACAGTACTGGAAAAAAAATTCACTTACAGACATCAAACATGAATTAGACTTGTTTATGGAAAAGTTTATTTCGTATTCACATGATTGGGAGCTTTTTTGAAAATGCTTATTCGTATTCAAAATATTTATGTTTGAATAATGCTATTCTGTTTTTCAACCTGATTTAGACTGTTTGGAAAATGTTATTCTGGGTATTTCCATGGTGCAAACTGGCTAAAACTGTACCCACAGTTCCTATCATCCTTGATAACAACTGGAAAAAAAAAATCACTTACAGAGTCATCAAACATATTTAGACTTTTGAAATGTTTATTCTGATTCAATGTTGCAACTTGCTGAAAACGTCCACAGTTCCTATCATCCTGATTTAACATACTGAAAACAATCATAACAGGAGTCATCAACATATTTAAGCTGGTTATGGAAAAGTGGTTTATTCTGTATGTTCAACATATTTGAGCTGTTTGAAAATTTGCCTTATTCTGATTTCCAACATGATTGGAGGCTTGTTTGAAATGCTTATGTCGTTTCAACTGATTAGAAGTCTTTTTTTGGAAAATGTTATTTCTATTCAATGTTGGCAACTGGCTGAAAAACTGCCACATGTTCCTTTATCATCCTGATTAACAATTACTAAAAAAAAATCACTATACAGAGTGCATCAAACATGATAACTGTTATGAAAATATTCTTATTTCAACATATTTGAGCGTTTTTAAAAGCTGCTATCTGGATTTCAACATGATTTGAGCTATGTCTTGGAAATGCTATTTCTTGTTTTTCAACATATTAGACTTTTTTTGGAAAATTTATTTTCTATCAATGTTCAACTTGCTAAAAACTGCTCCACAGTGTTTCCTATCATCCCTGATTTAAACAGTACTGAAAAAAAATTCACTTAACAAGTCATTCAAACCATGATTTAGAGCTTGTTATGGGAAAAGGTTTATTCTGTATTCACATGATTTGAGCTTGTTTTAAAAGCTATCTTATCAACATATTGACTGTTTGAAAATTGCTTATTTCTGTTTTTCAAACATGATTAGGCGTTTTGAAAAAGTTTTATTCTGGTATTTCATATGTCAACTTCTGAAAACTGTCCACAGTGTCCTATCATCCTGATAACATACTGGGAAAAAAAATCACTTACAAGTGCATCAAAACATATTAGAGCTTTTTTTAAAAATGTTTATTCTGTATTCCAATTTCAACTGGCTGAAACTGTCCACAGTTTCCTATCATCCTATAACATACTGGGAAAAAAAATTCACTTTACAGAGCATCAAACAAGTAGACTTGTTTAGAAAAGTGGTGATTCTGATTTCAACATATTTGGAGCTTGTTTTTGAAAAAATGCTTATTCTGTATTTCAACAATTGAGCTGGGTTTGAAAATCTATGCGGTTTTTCAACATATTAAGCTTGTTTGTAAAAAAGTGTTTATTCTGTATTCAATTTGCACTTGGCTGAAAAGTCCACAGTTCCTATCTCCTGTTAACAGTTACTGAAAAAAAAATCACTACAGAGTGCATCCAAACATATTTTAGACTTTTTTTGAAAATGTTTATTTCATGTATTTCATGTTGCAACTTGCTAAAACTTCCACAGTGTTCCTATCATCCGATTTAACATACTGAAAAAAAATAATCACACAGAGGCACAAACATATTTAAGCTTGTTATGAAAAGTGTTTTTTCTGTTATTTCAACATATTGAGTTTTTTAAAAGGCTTATTTTGTATTTCAACAGATGCAGCTGTTTTGGAAAGTGCTATTCTGGGTTTTAACATATTTAGAGCTTTTTGGGAAAAGTGTTATTCTTATTTCCCAAGTTGAACTTGCTGAAAAACTGTCCACAGTGTTCTATCGATCCTATTAACGAGTACTGAAAAAAAATTCACTTACAGAGTTCAATCAAACATGAATTAGAAGCTTGTTATAAAAGGTTTATTTCTGTATGCAACATTATTTGGACCTTGTTTTAAAAAGCTTATCTGTATTTCAACATGCATTTGGACTGTTTTTGAAATGCTATTTTCGTTTTCAACATGATTAGAGCTTTGTTAAAAGTATCTAATTTCAATGTTGCAACTTTCGAAAAACGCCACAGTGTTCCTATCATTCCTATTTAACAGTACTGGAAAAAAAATTCACTACAGAGCTGCATCAAACATATAGACTTGTTATGAAATTATTATTTCTGATGTCAAACATGATTTGAGACTGTTTGAAAATGCTTATCTTATTCACATGATTTGAGCTTGTTTTGAAAATGGCTTATTTCTGTTTTTCTAACATATTTAGAGCTTGTTTTGAAAAATGTTTATTCTGGTATCAATGTTGCAACTTGCTGAAAAAAAACTTCCACAGTTCCTATCAATCCTATTAACAGTACTGAAAAAAAAATCACTTACAGAGCATCAAACATGTTTAGAGCTGTTTTTGGAAAAGTGTATTCTGTATTTCAATGTTGCAACTTGCCTGAAAACTCCACTGTTTCCACATCTGATTTAACCGATACTGGAAAAAAAAATCACTACAGAGTGCATCAAACATATTTAGCAGCTTTTTTTGAAAAGTGTTTATCTTATTCAATGTTGCAACCTTGCTGAAAACTTCCACAGTGTCCTATCATCCGATTAAGCATACTGGAAAAAAAAAATCACTTACAGAGGCATCAAACAATTAGAGCTTTTGGAAAAGTGTTTATCTGATTTCAATGTTTGCAACTTCGAAAATGTCCACAGTGTCCTATCATCCTATTTAACATACTGGAAAGAAAAAATCACTTACAACTGCCCATCAAACATGATTAGAAGCTTTTATGGAAAAGGTTATTCTTATTCAACAGATTTGGACTGTTTAAAAGTGCTTATTCTGTATTCAACATATTGGGAGCTGTTTTGAAAAATGCTTATCTGTTTTTCAACATAAAGAGCTTGGGTTTTGAAAAAGGTTTATTTCTGCTATTCAATGTTGCAACTGCGGAAAAACTTCCAAACATGTTCCTATCATCCTGATTTAACAGTACTGAAAAAAAATCATTACAGAGTGCTATCAAACAGGAATTAGAGCTTGTTATGGAAAATTGTTTATTTCGGATATTTCAACATGAGATCTGTTTTTGAAAAGTGACTTATTTCTTATTTCAACATGATTTGAGCTTGTTTTTAAGGCTTATTTCTGTTTTTCAACATGTATTAAGCTTTTTGGGAAAAGGTTTATTCTTTTATTCAAGTGCCAACTTGCTGAAAACTGCCACAGTTTCCTATCATCCGATTTAACAGTACTGAAAAAATCAGCTACCGAGTGCATCAAACATCTATTAACTTTTATGGAAAAAGGTTTATTCTGTATTCAACATGATTGAGCTTGTTTTTGAAAGCTTATTTCTGTATTCAACATATGACTTTTTAAAAGTGGCTTATTCTGTTTTTCAACTATGATTAGACTGGTTTTGAAAACAGAGGTGATTTCGTATTTCAAGTTTCAACTGCTTGAAAACTGATCCACAGTTATCATCCTATTTAACATACTGAAAAAAAAAAATCACTTACAGAAGTGCATCAAAGATTTATGAGCTTGTTTTGGAAAAGTTTTATTCTGTATTCAATGTTTCAACTTGCTGGAAAACTTCCACAGTGTTCCTATCATCCTGATTTAACACTACGGAAAAAAAAAATCACTTACAATGCATCAAACATGATTTAGAGCTGTTATGTAAAAGTGTTTATTTCTGATTCAACCATATTTGAGCTTAGTTTTTGAAAATGCTTATTCGTAATTCAAACAGGATTTGAGCTGTTTTGAAATGCGTCTATTTCTGTTTTCAACATATTTAAGGCTTGTTTTGTTAGAAAGGTTATTCTTTTCAATGTTGCAACTTGCGAAAACGTCCACATGTTCCATATCATCCGTGATTAACAGTTACTGAAAAAAAATTCACTGACAGAGGTGTCATCAAACATGATTTAGAGCTTGTTTATGGAAAAGTTGTTTATTCGTATCAACATATTTGACTTGTTTGAAAAGTGCTTATCTTGGTATTTCAACATGATTTGGAGCTGTTTTAGAAATCTTATCTTTTTCAACCATGAGTTTAGACTTTTTTGGATAAAATGTGTATTTCGTATTTCAATGTTGCAACTGCTGAAAACTGTCCACATGTCCTATTCATCCTATTAACATATCTAATAGAAAATTCACTTACAGAGGCTTCATCAAAACATATTTAGAGCTTGTTTTAAAAGTGTTATTCTGTATTTCAATTGCAACTTGCTGAAAACTGTCCACAGTCCTATCAGCCGATAACCATACCTGAAAAAAATTCCACACCAGAGTCCATCAAACCAGATTAGAGGCTTGTTAGGAAAAGTGGTTATTTCTGTAGTCAACAGATTACTGTTGAAATAATGGCGTAATTTTTTTGTTTTTTTCTATTATGAGACTCCAAGTCCGATGATGGTGCAGAAAACTTGAGTTAGTTTTAAAGATTCACTTACTCTAGCGTTGTCCCCAACAATATTGTTAGAGGCGAAGTTTTTACCCAACTTAATAATTAGCTTATTCAAGGATGAGAGACAAGCTTCCTCCGAGGATTAAAACCTCATCACAATCCCGAGACCCACGCATCTCCTCACTATTGAACAAACAAAAATGAACGAGAAAAAAAAAAAATCTCACGAAACGAAACCCAGAACATTGTATGATCTTTCAAATAGCAATGGTATTTATATCTTGCTTATTAGTAGTGATAAGATGAGAAAATATAGTTATATGCTCACCTAACAAACAAGCACCAGAGAGATTTCTGTCCTCAACGATCAGACCGTGTAACCTATACATATTCTCCTTGAATATCGCCCCCTGCACAGTTCCTCTCATCCCACCATCCATTTGTAACACCCGTAACGGTGAATATAAAAATAAGCCCAGCAACATCCGTGACTAGTTGTCCAATGCAACACCCCTGTATGAGGTTCTAAGAGGCCTATGTGAAGAGAAGGAAAAGGCGTTAGCCGACCTAACCTCAAAGCCCAACAATGTACTGACGCACTCTCCGAGATATAGCGGTGAAAACCCAGCTATCCCCAAGACCAGAAGGACAGACACTATTCAGATGGACCTTTTAGTGAAAGGCTATGAGCTATCGCCGAGTATACAACCAAGTGAAAACAAGTAGACCGTGCAGCACAAGCTGGAGATATCACGCTATGAATTCATGACAATACGAGATCTTACCATCTGTGTTATGAGAAGACAGAAGCCTCAAACTAGGTCCCGGAGCAGATTATCACATGACAGGAGAAATGGTAATTAACACAATTACATCTATAGAAACAAACAACATCCCCGCAGATCTGCAGCCCAAGACACTTACCACGCTTAAAGAATCCCTCTACTCCTCTGATGGGATCAAAATGATCATGCTAATTCCGTAGAGTGAGTTATATAATATAACCCCACCGAAATTCAACTACACACTGGGATTTTCGCAATAGATGTGACTTATTGATCCTGTCTAGAAGTTACAGAGACTGCTCATGGAGACGCCTGAGATTTTATAGAGAAATCCAAAGAATGCCGTATTCCTATTCAACCCGTAATTAACGTAGCGGACTCACTGCCTCTTTCGAGGACTCAAATCCTGCAGTGCCAGACGTGACCCCTGCTTAAGCCAGTACATGGCCAGGCCCGTCTGAAGTTTGCTAGAGAGCATTGGATGATCCAGAAGAAGATTGAGAATGTCATATGGTCAGATGAAACCAAAATATAACTTGGTAAAAACTCAACTCGTCGTGTTTGGAGACAAGAATGCTGAGTTGCATCCAAAGAAAACCCATACCTACTGTGAAGCATGGGGTGGAAACATCATGCTTTGGGCTGTTTTTCTGCAAAGGGACCAGGAGACTGATCCGTGTAAAGGAAAGAATGAATGGGCCATGTTCGTGAGATTTTGAGTGAAAACCTCCTTCCATCAGCAAGGCATGAGATGAACGTGCTGCTCTTTCAGCATGACAATGATCCCAAACACAACCTCCCGTGGCAAACGAAGGAGGGGCTTCGTAAGAAGATTTGCATCGGCTGTAGTGGCTAGCCAAGCTTCAGATCTCAAGCCCATAGAAAATCTTTTGGAGGGAGTTGAAAGCGGCGTGTTGCCCAGGTGCAGCAACAGGCGCGGCCAAAAACTATCACTGCTCTAGAGGAGATCTGCATGAGGAATGGGCCAAAACGCGCAGCGAGTGTGTTGAAAACCTTGTGAATGAACTTGACAGAAAGACTTTGACCTCTGTGCATGGCCAACAGAAGGTATAGCCGGACAGCTGGAGCGCCTGGGGGCTGGGACCAGCCTGTGCGCCAACGATAGGCTGAGTAAGTCTAAACCACACTCAGCCTCTACTCTGACAGGCCAGCTCAGAAGCGGGAACTATTTCTGTCAGAATATATAAGAAGAACTTTGTAAGAATAAGTTAGTTCTCTGCTTTGGCCTGCGTGGTGATACAGTGAACCCGTATATATGAAAATTGCATTTACCATTTATCGCTTCACTATAATAAAAAGTCATAGAACATATTTAGTGACTCCGTGTCGCATTCTATCCTGATACCAGATTTGATTGACGCAACCCTAACAGAAAGAACACATATGTAGTCATGTAGTAACCCCCCCMMAAAAAATCAAAATATATCTTCAAAGTAGACACTCTTGGCCTTGATGACAACTTTGCACACTCTTGGCATTCTCTCAACCAGCTTCATGAGGTAGTTACCTGGAATGCATTTCAATTAACAAGTGTGCCTTGTTAAAAGTTAATTTATGGACTTTCTTTCCTTAATGTGTTTGAGCCAATCAGTTGTGTTGTGACAAGGTAGGGGTGGAATACAGAAGATATCCCTATTTGGTAAAAGACAAAGTCCATATCATGGCAATAACAACTAAAATAATCAAAGAGAAACAACAGTCCATCATTACTTTAAGACATGAAGGTCAGTCAATCCGCAAAATCTCAAGAACTTAAAAAGGTTCTACAAGTGCAGTCGCAAAAACCATCAAGCGCTATGATGCAACTGGCTCTCACGAGGACCGCCACAGGAAACGAAGACCCAGTTACCTCTGCGGCAGAGGATACGTTTATTAGAGTTATCAGCCTCAGAAATTGAAGCCCAAATAAATGCTTCAGAGTTCAAGTAACAGACACATCTCAACATCAACTGTTCAAGGAGACTGTGTGAATCAGGCCTTCATGGTCGAATTGCTGCCAAGAAACCACAACTAAAGGACACCAATAAGAAACTTGCTTGGGCCAAGAAACATGAGCAATGGACATTAGACCGGTGGAAATCTGTCCTTTGGTCTGATTAGTTCACATTTGTGATTTTTGGTTCCAAACGCTGTGTCTTTGTGAGACGCAGAGTAGGTGAACGGATTATCTCTGCATGTGTAGTTCCCACTGTGAAGCATGGAGGAGGAGTTGTGAGGGTACTTTGCTGATGACACTGTCAGTGATTTATTTAGAATTCAAGGAACACAACCAGCATGGCTACCACAGCATTCTGCAGCGATACGCCATCCCATCTGGTTTGCGATTAGTCCTGCTATCATTGGTTTTTCAAAAGGACAATGACCCAACACACCTCCAGGCTGTGTAAGGGCTATTTGACCAAGAAGGAGAGTGATGGTTTGCTGCATCAGATTACCTGGCCTCCACAATCACCCAACCTCAACCCAATTGAGATGGTTTGGGATGAGTTTGACCGCAGAGTGAAGAAAAAGCAGGCATCAAGGTCTCAGCATATGTGGGAACTCCAAGACTGTTGGAAAAGCATTCCAGGTGAAGCTGGTTGAGATAATGCCAAGATTGTGCAAACCTGTCATCAAGGCAAAGGGTGGCTACTTTGAAGAATCTCAAATATATATATAACTATATATATAATATATATATATATATATATAAATATAACACTTTTTTTGGTTACTACATGATGTCTTCACTATTATTCTACAATGCAGAATATAGTAAAAATAAAGAACCCTGTAATGAGTGGGTGTGTCCAAACTTTTGATTGGTACTGTATATTTGTTTGGTACTAAAACTGTGACCCTATAGGGGGCTGAACCCAGTTCCAGGTGAGGTCCTGAGGCTCTGTGGGGCTACCCACCATGTCCCCCTACACCAGATCAGTGAATTCTACAGACAGACTACATAAACATAAATGGTACCGTAGATCATTCATGATACATCGGGATGCGTGAGGTAACGCGCAACGTTAGTTCCGGTACTTTGGACAAATCACAATTTCGCAGGTGTTGGCGTCTTTTGAATTTTGGAAGGTTAGGCGACATTTGTACCATGGACTTTCCCGTAACTTGCAAATTGAGTGAGTGGAGCACTTTGTTCCAGCAGGGAGTTTTTGTTCATCAGGTTCAGTCTGTAAGACCTGGGGCTTTGATGTTTTCACTCAGGTTCACATTCTTCTATGTCTATTGAATGCCTCCCTGTGGAGGAAGCACAACATGCTTCCCCTGCCTCCTAATCTTCCATCTCAAACATACTGTATGCCCACACTACCCACAATCCTCTGGGTCTGGTACTGGGCTCTCTGTCTTCATAAATTAGGGATTAGCTCTGTGTACAGGCCTCGCTCACTGTGGGCACTGGTTTCATTTTTTCCTCCTTGGAAAGAGTGGTTCCAAACATGGTGCCTCATTAGAGCTAGAAGCACCGGGTGGTAATATCATGTTTAGAAATAAGTCTTTAATACCCATTTTGTAACTGCATTTCTTGCTAGTCACACCCAATTTTAGAGCCATAGTAATATGTTGACGAGTGTGTTTATAACCATACAAAACTGAGGGTTTATAAGCATACAGTAAGTAGTTGACTTGTAATTGTCCATAGGATCTCAGTGAAGCAGTTCATGAACATCTTCTCCATCCCAGAGATGACCCTCCTGGCTGTGGCCAATGATTTCTTCATCTTCAACGACATTGAGTACGATCCTGAGCACCTCATCAAAGATGTCTCAGTGAGTGTCTCAGCACAATGCCTGTTTCTCATGCCCTTTCTCACCCTGTGTAATGTTCTTTCACTCCCTCTTGCTGGTTTTCTAAACCCTCTKCCCGGTTCATTTGACCCTTTGGGCACAGTGGGGATGTTCACCAGCAGGTTCAGCTGTCTGTCCACCTAGAGAGAGGTTGCCAGGGATTCAGACGTGTGGACTCTGGAACAATAGCTGTTCTCATTCCACACTGGGGTGAAAGGGTTTAGGATACAGTTTGTCCCACTCAGATTCACTTTGTCTGCCAGAGAAAGACGAGATCTAGCTCTCTATATCCTCCCTCATCAATTAGACTGGGTCGGAGTAGAGAGCGTGATATTCAAAACCTGAGTATAAGCATGTTGAATTGATCATTTTCTATGGGTACATACTGTAGCTGAATTTAAGTATATTTATGTGCACTTACTGTTTGTGCTCCTTAAAGGCATACGGAAACATTGATGTTTTTATCCTCAGGAAGCCATTGGAATGGTTCACATCAAAGGTTACATGTACAAATGGATCATGCAAGATCTGGGTGAGCAATGTTGGATTCTGTTTGTGATGTCCAGTCAAACACCTTTTCTTTTTTACGCCTGCAAAATGTAAAAGTTTGAATTGTTGTCGTTGTTGATGTTGTTGTGTACATTTCCCTCGTCTTCCACCCTCCATAGAGAAGTACATTCTGCGAGTGGACGAGCATTATGCTTTTCTGCAATGCCTGGTCAGCCATGGGAAGAAACTGTTCCTCATCACCAACAGCCCCTTCAGCTTTGTGTGAGTGTCCTTCTGAGGATGAAGACCCAGGGTCATATGTTGGTTTGGATGACATATTGATTTGATGGTAAATTGACCATAATTAGGATGGATCATTAAAGAGGATGAGTAATTCTCCTAATGTCAACCACTTATTTTTCATAAATACCGAACATGATTGATAGCGGAAGCACAAACACCGAAGTATCATTCAGTCAGAACAGTATTGCTGAATGGGAAGAGTAAGCACGAGCATATGTCATTCACAGTGAGCACCGTGTCTTTTGATGAATGGAACGAGACACCACTCTGTTGCTTTCTCCGTAAGATTGGACCAATCACTATGATTACTCTGATTGTAGGGATAAAGGCATGAGGTACATGGTGGGGAAAGACTGGAGGGACTTCTTTGACGGGGTCATTGTTCAGGCAGACAAATCACACTTCTTCAATGACTGTGAAGTGAGTATGAAGTGTTTTTATGTGCCATGTTGTCATGTGTTTATTGGAACCATATTCAAATTGCTGTCCAATGTTGGCCCTCTCACAGACCATTTAGACGCTTAGATGGAAATGGGGACCTCTAGCGGGACAAAATAAACAGTCTGGACAATGGACACATCTACAAACAAGTMTGAACACCTTCACTATTAAACTACAATGCTTGTGACCTAATCCCCCCCATGAACATCATACAGAGACATTTGGTTGTGTTCTGTATGACTTTCTGAGGCTGAGAGGCTGGAGAGGGTCCAGTGTGCTCTACTTTGGGGACCGTCTCTATAGTGACTTGGCTGTGAGTGAATCTTTTATCTCACCATGTATATAGAGACATGGAACACTGGTCACTTTAACAATGTTTTCATACTGTTACTGTACATGTACAGTGCATTTCGGAAAGTATTCAGACCCCTTGACTTTCCAAATGTTTTACAGCCCTATTAGAATATGGATTAAATCGTTTTACCCCCCTGATCAATCTACACACAATAACCCATAATGACAAAGCAAAAACAGATTCTTAGAGTTGTTTGCAAAAAATAAATAAAATAAAACTGAAATATCACATCGACATAACTATTCAGACCCTTTGGCATCGATAACAGCCTAGAGTATTCTTGGGTATGATGCTACAAGCTTGGCACACCTGTATTTGGGGAGTTTCTCCCATTCTTCTCTGCAGATTCTCTCAACCTCTGTCAGGTTGGATGGGGAGTGTTGCTGCACAGCTATTTTCAGGTCTCTCAAGAGATGTTCGATCGGGTTCAAGTCTGGGCTCTGGCTGGGCCACTCAAGGACATTCAGAGACTTGTCCCAAAGCCACTCCTGCGTTGTCTTGACTGGGTGCTTAGGGTTGTTGTCCTGTTGGAAGGTGAACCTTCGCCCCAGTCTGAAGTCCTGAGCGCTCTGGAGCAGGTTTTCATCAACGATCTCTCTGTACTTTGCTCCATTCATCTTTCCCTCGATCCTGACTAGTCTCCCAGTCCCTGCCGCTGACAAATATCCCCACAGCATGATGCTGCCAGCACCATGCTTCACCGTAGGGATGTTGCCAGGTTTCCTCCAGACTTGAGGCTTGGCATTCAGGTCAAAGTGTTCAATCTTGGTTTCATCAGACCAGAGAATCTTGTTTCTCGTGGTCAGAGTCCTTTAGGTGCCTTTTGGCAATCTCCAAGCGGGCTGTCATGTGCCTTTTACTGAGGAGTGGCTTCAGTCTTGCCACCCTACTATAAATGCCTGATTGGTGGAGTGCTGTAAAGATGGTTGTCCCTCTGGAAGGTTCTTTCATCTCCACAGAGGAACTCTGGAGCTCTGTCAGGGTGACCATCGGGTTTTTGGTCACCTCCCTGACCAAGGCCCTTCTCTCCCAATTGCTCGGTTTGTCTGGGCAGCCACCTCTTGGAAGAGTCTTGGTGATTCCAAACTTCTTCCATTTCAGAATTATGGAGGCCACTGTGTTCTTGAGGACCTTCAATGCTGCAGACATTTTATGTATGTGGTGTAGATGTCTCCCACACTACCTCTGGAAGGATCTAAATCTAGATCTGTCTCTTTACACAGTATCTCTCCTGGACCTAGTTTGTGTCGTCAAAGTAGTGTAGTGTAAAGAGGCCCTAACTCTGGTGAACAAAATAGTATTATATTTTATTATATTCTTTCACTCACTAATTAAACCTTGGTACATACTGTCCTTTACATGATATTCTCCCTCTTTTAGGACCATGTCCCCTTTTTTCAGACTAAGAACAAAGAACCTGTTCAACATGGCCTCCATCAGCTGTGTGCTAAATTACGACCTCTCCTATACCTTCTACCCCCTATACATCCCTCTACAGCATGAGGTGCCCCTGTGGATGGACCAGATTTGCAGTGGCTGCATGAAGACCCCATTTCCTAGAGGAGATGGCCCATATCCGCTGAGCCAACAATGGGTTGTCATTGCTGGGTTCTCCTTGCTGGGTTCTCAACATGGACATTCACAAAACAGCCCACTAGAGGGCACTGTAGATCAGTATTATTCAGAGAATAAGCTTAGGTTATTGCTATTTCTGTAATTGAATACTGTGAGTAGTATCATGGCCTATATAGGAGTTACTCTCTGGCAGATCTAAGTGAACCAATAATAGACATGCACTTCAGAAACCTTTAACTTAAACACCCTTCATTGTACATGTTAGTTATTAACTAATGGGTCATACACCCATCCCTGTGAGACTGGCAAACAAAATATCTGGTTGCATTTGATGACCAGCAAGCAAAGACCGATGCAGCATGTGCCCATCATGGACACATGTCTATTTCGTGATGAAGACATAGCACGTACTGTATGTTAACAATGTATGTTCAAAATACTATAGCTGCTTTTTAAAAACTGTTTTTGTGCTTGTATACATTCTATAGAAAATGACTAAATTTAAACAATTTTGTCACTGTTGTAACTTTTTTCATTTGTCATGATGTTGCATGTGTAGCCTATTGATTGTTGACTGGTCCAATTCAAGCTTTAATGTCCCATAAAATGTAATTGTGCATTGGAAGAACAAGAAGTTAGATAATCAAGAAATGTGTATGAACTTTTGAGGTAGGCATCCATTCAAATTGATTTGAGCTGCTCCTGCTCCACAAGTCTACCACTTCGCCAGCTATCACATACAGTTAACTACTAAAATAAAGGAAACACTTGAGTAAATGAGAGATACAGAGTATATTTAACACAGGTGTGGTTCCCGAGTTAATTAAGCAATTAACATCCCATCATGCTTATGGTCATTTATAAAAATGCCCAGTTGCCCATTATTTTGGCTACAATGGCTAGAAGAGATCCCAGTGACTTTAAAAGAGGGGTCTCAAAGGGCCATAGGGGGTTTAAAGTGTGTGTGTGTCTCAGTGACCAGATCTCAAACCAATTGAACACTTATGGGAGATTCTGGAGCGACGCCCGAGACAGAATTTTCCACCACCATGATCAAAACACCAAATAATGGAATTTCCTTGTGGAAGAATGGAGTCGCATCTCTCCAATAGAGTTCCAGATATTGTAGAATCTATGCCAGGGTGCATTGAAGCTGTTCTGTAGCCGATGCACTGTAGGTATAAGCTACTTTACTCTCATGAAGGCACTTCAGTTTTTCCCAGATTTTGCATTTTAAAATGTCATTATGGCTGACTGAGAAAAACCAACTGTTCCACTACCAAGAGCTGGCTCTCAACTGTTATTGAAGCTCYTAGTAGGTTATGTATGATAAGCTGAAGGCATCGACTATTTTGCACATTCTTCTTGAAAATGATTTCATTGGCTGATGGTTGCSCGTCGCTAGGCAACAAGCACCTCATCATCATCATCCTGAGCAGAGTACCAGTGCACCTCAGCTGCCGCAGCCGCACGAGACAGACGGAGCACCCAAACTCCTGTCAAAGAAAGAGGTAAGCAAAAAAACATGCATGTTTCATACGTATTTCAAGCTTTATTGCGTATTGAWTCAGGGTTATTAGGCTACATGCTCCTTTTGAAATTGTTAATACGGGCATGGGGCGGGAATTTGAAAGTGAACATGTTTGACCATCGAAACAGATTGTTTAGTGCAAATTGTTTTGTTAAATTGTTTTCACATTTCTACAGAACGCAAGTTTAGTTTGAGAAGGGCCCACTGTCGGGCTTTGTCTAATACTAAGGGCGTTGGTTTTATGATTTTAGAATTGATTTTTATAAGGAGCTGTCACTCTGAGACAAAACAGAACTCTCAATAGCAGATATTTTCCCTTTATTTAATTAATTAGGCCTAGACTCTTTCTGTAGTTTCCCGGCAGCTTTATYTGTCAGAATGTGTTGTTCACATTAGCCTTTTCATTGTGTCCCATGTCGGTTAAATCGTTTTGGACTGTTAAATAGTTTTTAACTGTGGCAGCATGTTATGCATAGGTCATCTCCTCTGCCATGTATGATGTATTGATTGATATTCTCCTTAGTCTCAGCTGTACTAAGTTAATTGACCTGGTCCATAGAGCTGACAGGGGCTATACATCATTGAACAAAACTGTCCTATAGGCCATTCATCTCATTCACCTCCTTTATATCTCAGCAGAAAGAATCCGGGAAAAACTGCTGTCTATATAGGACACGTCTCCTTGATTAAATGACTAAAGGTATTCGATACACTACTATGGATACTGAGTATTGATTGTTCTCAAATATGCATAGGAAGGAATGAAAGTGATGTGGTGTTTTTGCCTCTGGTCAAATGCAGTGCACCATATTGAGAAAAGGGTGGCATTTGAGAAGCATTATAACTGTTTCCCCTTCAGGCAGCTTCAGAGCTGAGCATTGATTGTGAGTTCCCAGGTTGACCCTCCATCATAGGTAATGGGATGCCAGTATTGTGTTCCACTTGGCCCACTGTGTCGGTTGGTAGTTAGCGGGTGGCACAGACTAAAAACAGATTCACAAGTATTGTTGACAGTTGCATTTTTGATTCTCACTCTTGGCAAGGATTTTTTTTTATTGAAATCCGAATGAAAGAGTTTGAGTATCTATAATTCATCCTCTGAGAAATTGCAATGATTTAAATGGTCTCAAAGAGGCAATATGATTTTCTTAACCAGTTCAGATCTTCAGAATCTGTTCTCGAAAATAAATCCCAGATAGTTTTAGAAAAGGTCAAATAAATATTTTTTTATCACACATTTTCAGTACTAATTGTGTATAAAACGGGAAATTACAAGACAGTATCATTTTCAAATATCATTTTGGAAGGATGAAATTATTAAAATGTTGTTTTAGGAACTCTTGAAAAATATGCTCTACCAGGTGGTTAGATGTAAGTATGTGTAATGGAAAATGTAATCTACGTAATCCCAAAAATGTATGATTTATCATGAGGGCCATAAACAATAACTAGTAATGCTGCATACTGACAGAAAGGTTCAATCTCACCTTTCTGGTAAAAATAGTTATAAATTGCTGAGGTTTAGTCACTATTGAGGACACAAGCTCAAGTACACAGAACAAATATGATACATCATATCAAATATTTCATATTTGTATTTCCTATTCAACAAAAATGTATGACTTGAAATGACTTATACTTTCTAAATATAGTATAATCAATTTAGAAAATTACTAACTATAAGATTTCACCTTACTTATAATGGAAAATACATATTTAAACGGGACTTTACATCAGAGGTTTTAAAGGAATGCAATTTAGTCAAAGCTAGCTGTTATGGACAATGGATAAATATTTGTTATGGGATGTTTTGAACTGTGCAAATAAAAACATATAAATATGAAAACATCAATATTTACTGTCTGCCTGTAATCTTCAATATGTTTCACAATATTATTCAGTACATGTCATTTTACAGGAATTATGAGCATATAAACATTTGTATTTATTAAGGATCCCCATTAGCTGCTGCCTACTCTTCCTGGGGTCCAGCAACATTAAGGCAGTTGTATACAATTACAAATATTACATGACATTTCATAACACTTTTCACAAAAAGGCCACTACTCTACTATCACATATCTACAATACAAAATATGTGTACGTCTGTGTAGAGTGTGTTAGCATGTCTACTGTATGTGTGTGTCTGTATCTCTTCATAGTCCCCACTGTTCCTTAAGGTGTATTTTCATCATCTGTTATTTTTTATCTGATTCTACTTCTTGCATCAGTTACCTGATGTGGAATAGAGTTCTATGTAGTCATGCCTCTATGTAGTACTGTGTGCCTCCCATAGTCTTTTCTGGACTTGGGCATTGTGAAGAGACCTCTGGTGGCATGTCTTATGCAATAGATTTCATATGATTTTAGAATATTTTCTATTGTTGACGTAACATCTATAATATTTTTTCATATTTGATATCAGTCCTCATTTAACTACACCGGTCTTCCATTATAAGTAACTGAGCATACATAATGTTAATGAATGTATCATTTTTTTTATTATTAAAAAGTCAGAAATTCCAGTACACCCCTAATTGGCAACTCAAGCGGCTGGTTCAGATGTTTGATGCATTATCTATCAATTTTAAGTCATGCAAATAAAAAAATATGAATTGATGGCCAATATTAAAGGGGAAGTTTACCTAAAAGCAAAGATTTCCCAAGTGATTCCATACATTGAAACAAGTTAGGTGGAGTTTGCCCCTCTCTCTCCCTGCAATCAAGAACTTGAAAGCTGCAAAAACGGGCCATGTGTCTCGCGAGGTTTCTTTGTGCTCTGCTCTGTTGTCAGTCAAAGAGTGATTAAGAAATCTGCGAATTGTTGACAAATTCGTTGTTTTATTGAAAGCGTACGGCAAATTTGTCACGCCCTGGCCATAGAGAGGCTTTTATTCTCTATTTTGGTTGGCCAGGGTGTGACTAGGGTGGGCATTCTTGTTTCTTTATTTCTATGTTTTCTATTTCTTTATGTTTGGCCGGGTGTGGTTCTCAATCAGAGGCAGCTGTCTATCGTTGTCTCTGATTGAGACCATACTTAGGTAGCCCTTTTTTACACCTGTCTTTGTGGGAAGTTGACTTTGTTTATGGCACATAGCCTTTAGCTTCACCGTTTGTTTTTGTAGTGTTTTATTGTTTTGTTGGCGGATCGTTTTTATTTAATAAGAAATGTACGCTTACCACGCTGCACCTTGGTCCTCCTCTTTTAACGGCGTAACAGAATTTATATTTTTATCAAAAGTACTATCGGTTTGAGTCAGGAAATGTGTACCTTCCCACCTAAAAAGATTGCGATTATTTTGTATTATTTTATGTAGCCAACCGCAACAACAGCAGAGATAGGTATTACAGAGATAGGTATTACAGAGAACAGCAGAGATAGGACCACTACCTTGTATCCTTTTCCCTCTCGCTTCATCTAACACTTCCCACACCTGCCTACTCGGATGGTATCGGCGCCGTCCCAACCTTCGCTCTCTCTCCCCCGCTACTCTCTCCTCTTCCATCCTATCATCTCTTCTCTGCTCAAACCTTCTCCAACCTATCCTCTGATTCTGCCTCCTCAACCCTCCTCTCCTCCCTTTCTGCATCCTTTGACTCTCTATGTCCCTATCCTCCAGGCCGGCTCGGTCCTCCCCTCCTGCTCGTGGCTCGACGACTCACTGCGAGCTCACAGAACAGGGCTCCGGGCAGCCGAGCGGAAATGGAGGAAAACCGCCTCCCTGCGGACCTGGCATCTTTCCTCCCTCCTCTCTACATTCTCCTCTTCTGTCTCTGCTGCTAAAGCCACTTTCTACCACTCTAAATTCCAAGCATCTGCCTCTAACCCTAGAAAGCTCTTTGCCACCTTCTCCTCCTCCTGAATCCTCTCCCCTCCTCCCCTCCTCCTCTCTGCGGATGACTTTCGTCAACCATTTTGAAAAGAAGGTCGACGACATCCGATCCTCGTTTGCTAAGTCAAACGACACCGGCTGGTTCTGCTCACACTGCCTACCCTGTGCTTTGACCTCTTTCTCCCTCTCTCTCCAGATGAAATCTCGCGTCTTGTGACGGCGGCCGCCAACAACCTGCCGCTTGACCCTATCCCTCCTCTCTTCTCCAGACCATTTCCGGAGACCTTCTCCCTTACCTCACCGTGCTCATCAACTCATCCTTGACCGCTGGCTACGTCCCTTCGTCTTCAAGAGAGCGAGAGTTGCACCCCTTCTGAAAAAACCTACACTTGATCCCTCCGATGTCAACAACTACAGACCAGTATCCCTTCTTTCTTTTCTCTCCAAAACTCTTGAACGTGCCGTCCTTGGCCAGCTCTCCTGCTATCTCGCTCAGAATGACCTTCTTGATCCAAATCAGTCAGGTTTCAAGCTAGTCTTCAACTGAGACTGCTCTTCTCTGTGTCACGGAGGCGCTCCGCCTGCTAAAGCTAACTCTCTCTCCTCTGCTCTCATCCTTCTACGACTATCGGCTGCCTTTGATACTGTGAACCATCAGATCCTCCTCTCCACCCTCTCCGAGCTGGGCATCTCCGGCGCGGCCCACGCTTGGATTGCGTCCTACCTGACAGGTCGCTCCTACCAGGTGGCGTGGCGAGAATCTGTCTCCGCACCACGTGCTCTCACCACTGGTGTCCCCAGGGCTCTGTTCTAGGCCCTCTCCTATTCTCGCTATACACCAAGTCATTGGCTCTGTCATATCCTCACATGGCCTCTCCTATCATTGCTATGCAGACTACACAATTAATCTTCCTCTTTCCCCCTCTGATAACCAGGTGGCGAATCGCATCTCTTGCATGTCTGGCAGACATATCAGTGTGGATGACGGATCACACCTCAAGCTGAACCTCGGCAAGACGGAGCTGCTCTTCCTCCCGGGGAAGGACTGCCCGTTCATGATCTCGCCATCACGGTTGACAACTCTATTGTGTCCTCCTCCCAGAGCGCTAAGAACCTTGGCGTGATCCTGGACAACACCCTGTCGTTCTCAACTCACATCAAGGCGGTGACCGTTCCTGTAGGTTCATGCTCTACAACATTCGCAGAGTACGACCCTGCCTCACACAGGAAGCGGCGCAGGTCCTAATCCAGGCACTTGTCATCTCCCGTCTGGATTACTGCAACTCGCTGTTGGCTGGGCTCCCTGCCTGTGCCATTAAACCCTAAACTCATCCAGAACGCCGCAGCCCGTCTGGTGTTCAACCTTCCCAAGTTCTCTCACGTCACCGCTCCTCCGCTCTCTCCACTGGCTTCCAGTTGAAGCTCGCATCCGCTACAAGACCATGGTGCTGTGCCTACGGAGCTGTGAGGGGAACGGCACCTCCGTACTCTAGGCTCTGATCAGGCCTACACCCAAACAAGGGCACTGCGTTCATCCACCTTGGCTGCTCGCCTCCCTACCACTGAGGAAGTACAGTTCCCGCTCAGCCCAGTCAAAACTGTTCGCTGCTCTGGCACCCAATGTGGAACAAACTCCCTCACGACGCAGGTCAGCGGAGTCAATCACCACCTTCCGGAGACACCTGAACCCCACCTCTTTAAGGAATACCTAGGATAGGATAAAGTATCCTCCTAAGCGCCCCCTCCCCCTTAAAAGAGTTAGATGCACTATTGTAAAGTGGTTGTTCCACTGGATATCATAAGGTGAATGCACCAATTTGTAAGTCGCTCTGGATAAGAGCGTCTGCTAAATGACTTAAATGTTAAATGTAAATAGGTAACAACTGCAAATGTGCGCTCTCCTGGGGGAATACCTTTACGTAAAAACTGCATGTAAAACCCTTATTCAAGTTTCTTTCGGGGTAGAAGTGAAGACAGTAGCTTAGCKTTACATATTACTTATACAAATGAAACAACAACCAATCATGTCTGATGACAAAAAACCTTGCGAGTGATAGGTTAAGTACTTGAGGTGCGCTGATGCTGTTCTCTAACCGTATTTATTTGAGCCAGAGTATTCTGATGAAAAATTTAGGCAAATTGAGCTTCATATGGCGGCTCTAGCCACCAAGGCCGCAGCAGGACCACATCCCCAGGATGAACACAGATTGGTGGAGCAGTTGTGGTAAGTGTGATCCAATGCCGACTCATGAAGAATGCTTATGCTGCAGAGTGTCACGTTCTGACCATAGTTCTTTTGTGTTTTCTTTGTTTTAGTGTTGGTCAGGACGTGAGCTGAGTGGGCATTCTATGTTGTGTGTCTAGTTTTCCCGTTTCTGTGTTTGGCCTGATATGGTTCTCAATCAGAGGCAGGTGTTAGTCATTGTCTCTGATTGGGAACCATATTTAGGTAGCCTGTTTTGTGTTGGGTTTTGTGGGTGGTTGTCTTCAGTCTTCGTGTGTCTGCACCAGACAGAACTGTTTCGGTTTTTCACATTTGTTGTTTTGTATTTTGTAGTGTTCACGTTTATTGTCTTTAAATAAACATTATGGACAATTACCACRCTGCGCWTTGGTCCTCTCCTTCGTCCACAGAAGAAAGCCGTTACACAGAGAATTTGATTACATGATCCAGTTTGCTTTCACGACCACAGGGATTTTGCTGACCACATCAACTCTGGTGTCCTGAACGAAGAAATATCTATTGAAAAGTAATCTAAAGCTAAAATGTCAATAAGTATTCAACGCCTTTGTTATGACAAGTCTAAATAAGTTYAGGAGTAAAAATGTGCTTAACAAGTCACATAATATGTTGCATGGACTCACTCTGTGTGCAATAATAGTGTTTAACATGATTTTTGAATGACCACCACATCTCTGTACCCCACACATACAATTATCTCTAAGGTCCCTCAGTAGAGCAGTGAATTTCAAACACAAATTTCACCACAAAGACCAGGGAGGTTTTCTAATRCAGACACTGGGAGATTAATTCACCTTTCAGCAGGGCAATAACCTAAAACACAAGGGCAAATTTACACTGGAGTTGCTTACCAAGAAGACTGAATATTCCTGAGTGGACGAGTTAAAGTTTTGACTTAAATCTACTTAAATCTATGGCAAAACCTGAAAATAGTTGTCTAGCAGTGATCAACAACCAATTTGACAGAGCTTGAAGAATTTTCAAAAGAATAATGGACAAATGTTGCACAATCCAGCTGTGGAAAGCTCTTAGATACTTACCCAGGAAGACTCACAGCTATAATCGCTGCCAAAGATGCTTCTACAAAGTATTGACTTGGGTGTGAATACTTATGTAAATTTGATATCTGTATTTCATTTAATACATTTGCAAACATTTCCTAATTTGTTGTTGTAATTTTACCCCTTTTTCTCCCCAATTTCTTTATCCAATTACGATCTTGTCTCAACGCTGCAACTCCCCAACGGACTCGGGAGAGGTGAAGGGTATCGGAGGAAACACCGTTCAAGCTGACTGCGGTCGTCAGTTGTAGGCACCCGGCCCGCCATAAAGAGTCGCTAGAGTGCGATGAGCCAAGTAAAGCCCTCCCAAACCCTCCCCTAACCCGGATGAGGCTGGGCCAATTGTGCGCCGCCCTATGGGACTCCCGGTCATGGCCGGTTGTGACACAGCCTGGGATCGAGGCTGTAGTGACGCTGCAACACTGCGATGCAGTGCCTTGACCGCAGCGCCACTCGGGAGGCCCTGTAAACATTTCTAAAACGTGTTTTCACATTGTCATTATGGGGTATTGTGTGTACATGGTGCGAAAAAATCTATTTAAATACATTTTGAATGCAGGCTGTAACACAAATTGTGGAATAAGTCAAGGGGTATGAATACATTCTGAAGGCACTGTATGAAATATAGCCCTACAGTTTGAACTTGAAATAACAGCAAAATGTTATGCGGAGTGGAACAGGGGAACCCAAGAGCAGACTCAGACGAGGAGACTGGGATAAAGTATACCAAGGTATTTATTGAAACACGGGGGAGATGGAGTGCAGGTCAGGGGAAGCTCGGGCGAGTTGCTGGAAACCAAGTGCGGAGGCTGAGGCGAGAGGGGTTGAGAAAGGGTAAGCAGTTCTGAAAGGGAATCCAAGGGAGTAGTAGAGTGGGGAATCCAGGACAGAGTAGCAGGATGACGAGACGTGGGACTGGAGACAGGGACCAGAGTCAGAGCGGGCAGAATGAGCAGAAATTACAATCTGGCAGCGTGGAAGTGGCAGGCTGAGTATTAGTAGAGGTCTTGATTATGGAACAGGTGCAGCTGTGGGGATCTGCTCTGACTCCAGCACACCTGTCTCCACACACACACACACACACACACACACACACACACACACACACACACCACACACACACACACCACACACCACACACACACACACCACACACACACACACACACACACAGAGGGAAAGAGCACTGGGGGAGGTGGCAGATCAAGGAGACACAGGATGAGCAGTTAGAGGGCGTTGCAGGAGCAGACATGTAACACAAAATCGAAGAACAGAAAATAAGAACCTGTTTTCATATTGTCAAGAAACATGACTGCTGCTCCAGATTATCAAATCCACTTTACCCTTCGATCTATAATTGTCATTCCAGACAGTTCAGACTGGTCTCATACCGCATCGTTTTGGAGTGGGTCGTCCGTGGTGAGACACTGCATCCAGCAGTCATGATTCCTCTCCCATCCTGCGTGGTAAATGCCATCCGAGCGAAATATCGCCATATGTGGTTTTCACACTGGTTCTCAGGAAGTGGAAGACTCACTGGACTTGTGAATAGTCAAAGTTACAGGTACAGTATGTGCTGCTCCCAGCCTCTAATGTGTGTGCTGTGTGTCAGGTTTGGTACTGTGACTGTAAAAATAAAGAATATCCATGCAAATAGATCAATAAAGCAAGTATTTTGTTGTTTTTATAATATATTTGTAGTCACAAAAAATGGAGCACAAAATGAACACATTGTTTAGGGAAGACATTTGGTTGCATATAGAAAACAAAACAACCTAGCATTCAGCACAATGTAAGCAACTATTGTATTTGCATCCCAAAAGTCTGTTTTTGGCAACATTAATCCTGGAACAATTTCTTCTGACCAGGTCCTCATTATCAGGTCTCTCCATTGTGGCAATGTTGGCTGGAAGATTAGGCTTGGGCAGGTGGGATGAAGGATCCCTGTAAACCACCGTTGGATCCTGTCACCACTCCAGCACCTGGTCAACCAGTTTCTCCATTAATTGGAATTGTTATGGTTAATAGATTGTTTTGGCAACCCACTGCTTGCACTGTTTCAGGAACACAGCCTAAATGTTGGTGTTTCACAAAATACAAGTAGCTTATGTTGTAACAGGAAAGATGGTACTTTATATTATGTTAAACATAATGTATTCAGAATGCGATGTACACTGAATGTACAAAACATTAGGAACACCTTCATACTATTCAGTTGCAACCCCTTATGCCCTCAGAACAGCCTCAATTTGTTGGGCCATGGACTCTACAAGGTGTCAAATGTTGCACAGGGATGCTGGCCCATGTTGACTCCAATGCTTCCCACAGTTGTGTCAAGTTGACTGGATGTCCTTTGGGTGGTGGCCCATTCTTGATACACACGGGTAACTGTTGAATATGAAAAACCCAGAAGCATTTCAGTTCTTGACACTCAAACCGGTGTGCCTGGCACCTACTACCATACCTCGTTCAATGGCACTTAAATCTTTTGTCTTGACCATTCACCCTCTAAATGGCACACATACACAATCCATGTCTCAATTGTCTCAATGCTTAAAAATCATTGTTTAACCTGTCACCTCCCCTTCATCTACACTGATTGAAGTGGATTTAACAAGTGACATCAATATCAGATCATAGCTTTCACCTGGATTCACCTTGTTAGTCTATGTTTTGGAAAGAGCAAGTGTTCTTAAAATGTTTTGTAGACGCAGTTTACATGCTTGATACATTTTATAATAAAAATATGTATATAAAGTCAATCGGTTTTATCCATTAATTGAAGTTCTTCAAGTACCAGTGGCAGTTGTAGCTTGTGTCCTGCCCAAATTGTCATTGTTATAAGCCAAACTATTATTGTTATGTGTCCGGGTTTGGCCGGGGTAGGCCGTCATTGTAAATAAGAATTTGTTCTTAACTGACTTGCCTAGTTAAATTCAATTTAAATTTAAATTTGTATTGACAAAGAAAAACTTCCACCCTAACACACAAGTCAAGTGATACCATGTTTACTAACCTGTAAAACTTTTGCTATGGCCATTGTGCTAAAAGACTGGTTCCTGGGTTCAGGTATTCCACACAAGGCTATACAGTTGCCTGAAATGTTGTCATGCAAATAAGCCATAGCTAGCCAACACATCAGACATTGGGAAAAGGTGTGAAAATATCTAGTAGACAACATCATTTCACACGGGTGCCAGAGGAGCTTGCTGTTGCTTGGTCCTTTGAAGACCAATCTATTGAGGACTTAACCTGCGAGTGAGATGGGGAAATTGACCTCACTGTTATTTGTGACACAATGTGAGTTCATGATACATACATTTCTAAATGTGAAAGGTATTAACAGTTGATATAGATTGGGTTATATGCCATATTATTATTGTTATGCGTATTGACAAAGAAAAACATCCATCCTAACACAAGTATAAAGTGATACCAAGTTTACATTCTGTAATATATTTTTTTATGGCAATGGGGCTAAAATGTATTATATTTTTAGGATAGTCATGAGGTGGGGGTTACGAATACACACAGACATTAGAGATTATGATTATGAAAAAAAGAGAGTAGACCGATCCTAAGTAATTAAAATACAACAACACCTTTCATTTTTATTCAGTCTATTCTGTAATGTAACGTGACACAATTACTGTCTATGATCTCCTTAACCCCCTTGTCATAAACACAGGGCACATATGCTAACCGGTAGAGCGCCTAGGTAATGTTTACATAATATGGTGCAAAAAACAACAGAATTAGATCCACTCGAACTGCTGATTAGACTACATACTGTACCTCTAAATGTTTGCTTTGACACTTGCCTCTCTGTATTTTGGCACGGCAGCATATCCAGTCCATGGGAATACAGAAGGAACAGCTGTGTCTGAGTTTTCTTCAGTGTTTTTTCCCCATTTCTGATTGTATATCTCTTTGATAGTCATCGTTGATGAATTGCTTAGGCTACTACACACATGTACAGTAGATTTGCAAGATTGGCTGTAGCAGTGTTTACATTGTATTTACTGATTTTTATAGCTACTTGCCATCTTCTGCATCTTTCAACAGAAAACAGTGACATTTTGTTCCTTCTTCTCTAGATGTCTTGCAGCCAGGGACAGAACACCAGCTTGCTCTTGCTGCCATCTCTTCGGATTTCCACTTTTCAGAACAAACTTTAGGCTACCTGTGATAAGTCTTTCAAACTTTGTGCCAGCTCCTTCTTCCCCCATAAAACTCRCATCTGTGACATCAAGCTCCAAATAAGGGCACATATGTCACAGAGTATGCCCCACCAGAGCGCACATGCAGTTGTTACAGATCTCTGTTGTTGATGCAGTCGGCTACATAAAAATAAGGATTTTTGCAATCGTTTTAGGTGGAAAAGTTCATATTTCCTAACTCAAAACCGATAGTACCTTTGATAAAAATAGCTAACTCGGCCATATGCTTTCAATGAAACAAAGAATTTGTCCACAATTCGCTGATTTCCCAATCTCTCTATGACTCACAACAGAGCAGAGCTAGTAGTGCGTTTTTTGCATCTTTCCAGTTATAGACTACAGGGAGAAGGCAAACTCCACCTAACTACAGTAGTTTCAATGTATGGAATCACTTAGGAAATTTAGGTAAACTTCCCCTTTAAAGCTAAATACACATAATTTCTGATTTTTTATTTATTTSTGATATTTATTTATTGGTGTGCCAGTTAGAGGGTTAAAACAATCTGTGGGCTCAGCTGTAGAACAGTGACCTYGGAAATCCCATTCTCACCCTGGATCCTGTGGCTTCACGGGGGACTCTGGGGACAGTAGCCTGAGGCCAGCTGATAATTGGCTCCTTTCTGTCTTTCTGTCTGTGTGTCTCTAGGGACCTGGGACTGTTGGGGGGTAACTTTATGGAACATATCCCGCTGGCACTGCTGCATACTTACAGTAGGTAGGCATTTATTATGATGTATTATTGTGTAGGCAGGAGTTGTGTGTGAATTATGTATTCCTTACCTACATAGTATGTGTAGGTCATTACTGGTAGGGTTAATGAATATAGGCTATATAAACTTTACAAGGCCATAGAGTGCATGATGGTTTTTAGAGTTGTATTGGTCTCCTGATTTATTTACATGTACAGTAAATCAGTCCAAATACAAGACATCTTGATCAATCTACTTCCAATGGTTCATTTATGGTTGCTCCTCGGTTAAAGCTTGGCTCATGTTTCACTATGATGGATGGCACTGAATCTCCTACCTTGTTTCTTTGTCCTTCCCTGACCTCATTAACCTTTGTTGGCGTAAAGCCACGGATTTTGAAGCTCAGAATAAGACAATTGTAGCTTTGTACTGTTTTTTTTACATGTTTTATTTAACCTTTATTTAACTAGGCAAGTCAGTTAAGAACAAATTCTTATTTACAATGACAGCCTACCCCAGCCTAACACAGACGACGCTGGGCCAATTGTACGCCACCCTATGGCACTCCCAATCACGGCCGGTTGTGATACTGCCTGGAATCGAACCAGGGTCTGTAGTGACGCCTCTAGCACTGAGATGCAGTGCCTTGACCGCTGCGCCACTCAGTTGTCTACCAAGTAGGAAATAATAACTGTACTCTACAAAATGGATACCCTAAATATATAGCCTACCATTTTCATCTAATCACCTAAAAATAATATGGAAACACTTTTTCACGGCACTTCGGTACCGAAGTTACTTTTTCATAGCAGGTTAGGCGAACTTACGCAGCATGTTAGGAGAATTAACGTAGTAGGTTAGGAGACTGAGGTTAAGGTTAGGAAACGGTTTAGCGAAAATGCTCTCCTAAACTGCTACGAAAATCACTTTGTATCGAAGTGCCATGAAAAGAGTGTATCCTAAAACATTACCCTTCCACATTATCTCCAACCTAAGCATCAGTTAGCATTCATCAGACCTACATTCAGTCTGTCTAACAGTGTAGCCAGTCAGTCAGCCCCTCAGTGCTGCTCATTACTCTCCCTCCAGTACCTCCAGTGCATCAGAACTAGCTGAGGAGAGAGAAAAGCCTCTGAACTTCTCCCAGTCAATTTCCATTAAAGCTCCGCCAGATCTCATATCATGGATTATTTATGCGGTAGCTAGAAGTCTATGAGGCCGCTGGGCTGGCTGCTCAGGAGATTATGCTCTCCCTGCTTATTTCATTATCATGCTGCTTGTATTCTGACTGCACTGTAGAAGTCAAACTATGTGACATTGGGGTCTGTCGGTGTGCATCAGATTATTTTTCTCTCCCCCCTCATTCTCTCTCTCATTTTCATTCTCTCACTTCCTCATTCTCTCTTTCTCTCTCTTTCATTTTCTCTCTCCCCAATTACATTCTACAGTATGATGTACTGTGCTATAATATGGTAATGAACACCATCTTAATTATAGCACGGTCAGTGTTGTCTCAAGTACAGGCTTGTAATTACTAGGGTCAATGTTGTTAAAGGAGGCTCAGACGGTGGGCGAGTTTAACTTGCAGGACTAACACACTGAAGTAACGTCATATTTTTTATATTTCTATTCCTGTTCGAAATGTACTGTACATGTGCCTACTGATAGCTATGTTAACAATGAAGTGGTAATTATACATCTTTTCAGTGGTCTTCATAGCTGTTGCAGGCCAGGCAGCTAGCTACTGTAGCACAAACACTATCTAGAGGTGGATGTTGGTACTAATGGTCTTTTTTTTTTACAAGGCATGGTGGTATGAATGCATCAGTATCCTCTGCAATCAATGATTTATCTGGAGACCACATCTGTGTGCTGCTGTTTCAACACCCACTCTGACGATGTGGGCACTCAATTCCCTRTATACAGTAGTGCATAGGGCTCTGGTCAAAAGTAGTGCAGTATGTAGGAAATAGTGTTTGGGATGCAGATGTGATGTCAACTGTACAAGAACTGACAGCTAGCAGATTATTAAAGCTGGAGACAGTACTTTCTCTTTGATGGCTTTGGAATGAGTCACCCCACCACTACCACCACCATCCTCTCCTCTGCCTCTGTAATTGTGCTATATTTACCTCATGTTTGCATCACTGGCTTGGCTSTATGAGTGGTTATTTATCAAGGTGTACTCATGGTGATGCATACTTGCTTGCCTGGTTTCATTACATGATTACCAGAGGGCCTGTATATATGACACTCCTATAATTTACATTTAGGGCGAGTCGCTGAGATTGGTGATGCGTGCTGGGATAACAATTACATATGTGTGTGAGCGAGAGAGAGACCATGTCTTTTCTTTTCCTGGTTAGAGACAGGTGCATGATAATGGTCCATTCTAAATCAAAACAAATTTCACACATACAGTACCAGTCAAAGSTTTGGACACACCTAATTCCAGGGTTCTTCTTTATTTTTACTGTTTTCTACATTGTAGAATATTGGTGAAGACTTAAAACTGTGAAATAACACATGGAATCATGTAGTAACTAAAAAAGTTTCTTCAAAGTAGCCCCCCTTGGCCTTGATGACAGTTTTGCACATTCTTGGCATTCTCTCAACCAGCTTCACCTGGAATGCTTTTCCAACAGTCTTGAAGGAGTTCCCACATATGCTGAGCACTTGTTGGCTGCTTATCCTTCACTCTGCGGTCCAACTCATCCCAAACTATCTCAATTGGGTTGAGGTTAGGTGATTGTGGAGGCCACGTCATCTGATGCAGCACTCCATCTCCTTCTTGGTCAAATAGCCCTTATACCGCCTGGAGGTGTGTTAGGTCATTGTCTTGTTGAAAAACAAATGATAGTCCCACTAAGCGCAAACCAGATGGGATGGCATATTACTGCAAAATGCTGTGGTAGCCATGCTGGTTAAGTGTGCCTTGAATTCTAAATAAATCACAGACTGTCACCAGCAAAGCACCCCAACACCATCACACCTCCTCCTCCATGCTTCACAGTAGGAACCTGTTAAGAGAATTATGTTCTTGTCATGATCGTCGTTAGGTGAAAGAGAGGACCAAGGCGCAGCGTGATATAAATACATCTTCTTTTTAATAGAAGAAGAAACGAACACGAACACTAATACAAACTAGACAAAACAACAAACGACCGTGAAGCTATCAAACGAAAGTGCAGACACAAGCAACTAACGTCAAAACATAGACAATTACCCACAACCTACCTAATGCCACTGCCTGCCTAAAATATGGCTCCCAATCAGAGACAACGATAGACAGCTGTCTCTAATTGAGAACCAATTCAGGCAACCATAGACTTACACAAACACCTACACTGAACACAACCCCATGAACTCTACAAAACCCCCTAGCTAATACAAACACCCTAGACTAGACAAAAACACACAAACATCCCCCATGTCACACCCTGACCAAACTAAAATAATAAAGAAAACAAAGATAACTAAGGCCAGGGCGTGACAGTTCTCAATGTTCATAAACTAAACTTCAATTAAACCACTCTGTCTGTTACTAAGAATTTGTAAGGTTCTTATTGAAATGAAACAGACAGAGGCCAGTCTACAATAGTCAACAAAGTTTATTTACGAGAGCTCCCCCCATCCTTACATGTACATTGGTTTATATACCTCTCATTTCATCATAACTGTCCCTCCTCCTCTAAGACAATGACAATATAGTTCACAAGTCTTCTCCTTCTCATACATTGACTGCCACCTGTTATACAATCTACTACAAGCCCAAGGTTTCTCCCCTCCCTGGGTGGGGAGACTTCCTTCCCTGTTATCAGTTCCACAGTGGTCACAAGTTGTCTGCCACAGTTCCTTGCCTGCTAACAGTCCCTCTTTCTTATGGACAAACATTATTTATCATTATACAGAGACAGGGTAGAATTCTGTTAGTTATAGTTCTACGTTAAATGTATACATAATTTAGTCATTATTCATAAAATTCATAACAGAACCACACATGCGGAGATCATCCGTTCACCTACTCTGCGTCTCACAAAGACACAGCGGTTGGAACCAACAATCTCAGATTTGGACTCATCAGACCAAAGGACAGATTTCCACCAGTTTAATGTCCATTTCTCGTGTTTCTTGGCCCAAGCAAGTCTCTTCTTCTTATTGGTGTCCTTTAGTAGTGGTCTTTGTAGCAATTCGACAATGAAGGCCTGATTAACGCAGTCTCCTCTGAACAGTTGATGTTACTTGAACTCTGTGAAGCATTTATTTGGGCTGCAATCTGAGGTGCAGTTAACTCTAAGGAAGTTATCCTCTACAGCAGAAGTATCTCTGGGTCTTCCTTTCCTGTGGCGGTTCTCATGAGAGCCAGTTTCATCATAGCGCTTGATGGTTTTTGCGACTGCACTTGAAGAAACTTTCAAAGTTGAGTGAGCAAAGCTGTCATCAAGGCAAAGGGTGGCTACTTTGAAAAATCTAAAATCTAAAATATATTTTGATTTGTTTAACACTTTTTTGGTTACTACTGTACATGATTCCATATGTGTTATTTCATAGTTTTGATGTATTCACTAGTCTACAATGTAGAAAATTGTCAAAATAAAGAAAAACCCTTGAATGAGTAGGTGTGTCCAAACTGTTGACTGGTACTGTATGTCCTGTACTGACTCTCCCATCAACTAGTCAAAATATGAAACCTGTTGTTTAACTTCTCTGCGCTACGGATCCCTTTTATGGGATCATTTTCCTAAACAACCGCTGAGTTGCAGGGCGCAAAATATTACTAAAAATATTTATAATCATGCAATCACAAGTGAAATATTGTTGTTAATCCACCTATCGTGTCAGATTTTGAAAATATGCTTTACAGCGAAAGAAATCCAAGCTTTTGTGAGTGTATCAATCAATGCTAGAACAGCTAGCCCCAAATTAGCATGGTCACGAAAGTCAGAAAAGCAATAAAATTAATCGCTTACCTTTGATAATCTTCGGATGTTTGCACTCACGAGACTCCCAGTTACACAATAAATGTTATTTTTGTTCGATAAATATTACTTTTATAACAAAAAACGCCATTTGGGTTGCGCGTTATTTTCAGAAAACCAAAGCCTCGTTCCGTTCGACGAAAATTCCAAAAAGTATCCGTAATGGTCGTAGAAACATGTCAAATGTTTTTTATAATCAACCCCCAGGTTGTTTTTAACAAACATAATCGATAATATTTCAACCGGACCGTAACCTATTCAATAAGAGAGAAAAAGAAAATGGAGAGCTACCTCTCTCACGCGCAGGAACTATTCTGAGGACACCTGACTAGTTTTGGAAAATCTCGCTCATTTTTCAAAATAAAAGCCTGAAACTATGTCTAAAGCCTGGTCACAGCCTGGGGAAGCCATTGGAAAAGGAATCTGGTTGATACCCCTTTAAATGGAAGAAAGACGGGCCAGGAAACACAGATWWAAAAAAAAAACTTTGGAGTGTTTTCTATCCTAATCTGTAAATTATATGCATATTCAACGATCTGGACCTGAGAAATAGTCTGTTTACCTTGGGAACGTTATTTTAAAAAATAAAAAAAATATGACCCCTAGCATCAAGAGGTTAACACATCTGCTACTGCAGGTCCTTCAAAAAGTTGGTRCTGGCTTATCAGCTCAATATTCGGTACTTGAATCTACAACAATTTTAGACACAGTTCCACATAATGGAAACAGATTATTGTTTTAGATTACATTACTTAAATCACTGGTTATTCAATTATTCATACCTCTGTCCCAAATTTCTCACTGTGTGCCTTACAGCCTGCTTGAGTTCAGTGAGTACTGGCGGCTATCTATTTGTCCACAGGAAGCTTATCTCTAACCCAAACACCAGATGGCGGCCTCTAATTTAATCAGTCACAACGCTCAATCCCTCTGTTAGTCATGTGACCTTTGAAAGATTTAATTCTTCAGATTACAAATTAAATTACTATTGGAAGGAATTGTTTTTATTTTAGTCCACCCTAACAATGTTGCTCTATATATTTATAAAACATTTCTGTAGTATATTCACTCTCTGCTTCACAGTTATTAAATGTCTATTATTTTGAGATTCAAATGTAATGCGCCGAAACTATAAAATACATTGGCCAACGGGCTGGCACTGTCTATCAGTCGCCTATAGATGGCGTGCTTTGTGCATAATATGTCTCTCTACCTAGCAAGTTCAACTCTAGTAACCCATTATACATTCATACATTGTTACTTTGTCAAGTCTAGTAGGCCGTTATACTATTCATTTCTCTTAATACTTTTTACACCACTGACGTGTGGGTGTGCAAGTTGTACATTATTATAATTTTTTCCATTGCTACTTTATCAAATCTCTAGTAACCGATTATACACACATACCCTTTCATCTCCCTTTTCATATCTTCCCACACAAAACACTAGTGGTCCATTCACACATACCCTTTCATCTCCCTTTTCATATCTTCNCCACACAAAACACTAGTGGTCCATTCACACATACAATTTCCCTATATAACGTTATAAATCAACTTACAGTGCATTCGGAAAGTATTCAAACTCCTTGACTTTTTCCACATTTTGTTACGTTACTGCCTTATTCTAAAATGGATTAAATAATTTTTTMCATGATCAATCTACACACAATACCTGATAATGACAAAGCGAAAACAGGTTTTTAGACATGTTTGCAAATGTACATATATATATAAAAAATAACATTTTTACATACGTAAGTTTTCTGACGCTTTGCTAGTAGACTTGAACTCAGGTGCATCCTGTTTCCATTGGTCATCCTTGAGATGTTTCTACAACTTGATTGGAATCCACCTGTGGTAAATTCAATTGATTGTACATGATTTGGAAAGGGACACACCTGTCTATATAAGGTTCCACAAATGAGAGTGAATGTCAGAGCAAAACCCAAGCCATGAGGTTGAAGGAATAATCTGTAGATCTCCGAGACAGAATTGTGTCAAGGCACAGATCTCGGGAAGGATACCAAAACATTTCTGTAGCATTGAAGGTCCCCAAGAACAAAGTGGCCCCCATCATTCTGAAATGGAAGAAGTTTGGAACTACCAAGACTCTTCCTAGAGCTGGCCAACCGGTTAAACTGAGCAATCGGGGGAGAAGGGCCTTGGTCAGGGAGGTGACCAAGAACCTAATGGTCACTTTGACAGAGCTCCAGAGTTCCTTTGTGGAGATGGGCGAACCTTCCAGAAGGACAACCATCTGTGCAGCATTCCACTAATCAGGCCTTTATGGTAAAGTGGCCGGACGGAAGCCACTCCTCAGTAAAAGGCACATGACAGCCCACTTGGAGTTTGCCAAAAGGCACCTAAAGGACTCTCAGACCATAAGGAACAAGATTCTCTGGTCTGATGAAAGCAAGATTGAACTATTTGGCCTGAATGCCAAGCATCACGTCTGGAGGAAACCTGGCACCATTCTTACAGTGAAGCATGGTTTTTCAGTGGCAGGGACTGGGAGACTAGTTAGGATTGAGGGAAAGATGAATGGAGTAAAGTACAGAGAGATCTTTGATGAAAACCTGCTCCTGAGCGCTCAGGACCTCAGACTGGGGCGAAGGTTCACCTTCCAACAGGACAACGACCCTAAGCACACAGCCAAGACAACACAGGAGTGACTTTGGGACAAGTCTCTGAATGTCCTTAAATTGCCCAGCCAGAGCCCGTACTTGAACCCTATCGAAAATCTCTGGAGAGACCTGAAATAGCTGTGCAGCGATGCTCCCCATCCAATCTGACAGAGCTTGAAAGGATCTGCAGAGAAGAATGGGCGAAACTCCCCAAATACAGGTGTGACAAGCTTGTAGTGTCATACCCAAGAAGACTCGAGGCTGTAATTGCTGCACAAGGTGCTTAAACAAAGTACTGAGTAAAGGGTATTAATACTTATGTGAATGTGAAATTACAAAAATATTATTTTAATATAAATTAGCTTTTTTTGCTTTGTCATTATGGGGTCGTGCCTAAGAACAGCCCTTAGCTGTGGTATATTAKACATATAACACACCTCCTATAACACACCTCCATATAACACACCTCCACCACCGCCTTATATCTTAAATATATACTAGCTGACTGACTGCCTGCTGTGGGTTCCCAGTTTCTACCCATGTAATGATTTCTGCGTGTTTCCTCTCTGTGTGCATTCTGTCCCACTGAGTTGCAAATAACATGGTGAGTCCAGTCAATAGTAATGAATTAATAAAATATACTATGACATTTTTCACCTGTGGAAACCAACAAGGAGGCATGTATGACTCCTGCATCAGTGGCCTTCAGGCATGACTTGACTGATGACTCCCCTCGTCATGAAAGCATGTGAAACTCATTTGCTTTTGCCTTTTTGTGTACACTGGTCAGTTCATATTGCTATCATAGGCATGTTGGGACCCTGACCATAGTAGATTGACAGTTGGTCTTACAATGTCTATCCAAATACATGCAGTATGGCATTCTATAACCTCAACCTCAGCCATATGTTTGCTGATGTAGCTAACCACTAGCTCGCTGGGAATTGGTATTCTCTGCTGTCTTACTGTAGGTTTCTGTGGGTTACTTAGATACAGTACATGTACCATGATAATTGGCCGTGAATGAGTCATCATAGAAATATAATGAGTAGAACGGGCTTGAAATCTCTAACYCTGGCAATTTGACTGATAAACTCATGGATGCACGCACAATGGCTGCCAGGTATTGTGATGTAATAATTTATATGGTAATGTAGAATGGTCATTCAAATGATGTTAACTGATGTGGCTCATACAGTGGAATGTACTTTTTGTAATATCAGTTGAGTTGAATCGACAACTCACAGCACATATTGAAGGGTACACTTCCTGCTTTTACTTCCTGCTTTAACTTCCTGCTTTGCTATGGGAAAACTCACAATGGCTGCTAGTCCACCCTTTGAGTTAAATAATACATTCATAAGTAGTAGCCTTAGTAGCTACTGTAGCTGCTCTGCTCTTTCCACTCTCCTGCTCTCCCCTACGGAATGGTCTGTGCTCTCTCTCTCTCTCTCTCTCTCTCTCTCTCTCTCTCTCTCTCTCTCTCTCTCTCTCTCTCTCTCTCTCTCTCTCTCTCTCTCTCTCTCTCTCTCTCTCTCTCTCTCTCTCTCTGTCTCTCTGTCTCTCTGTCTCTCTGTCTCTCTGTCTCTCTTGCTCTCGCTCTCTTTCCATAAGGAGGCTGATCTTTGCAGACAGTCTCAGGGAGTTAAAGCCAGCCAGGCCCCTGTCAGTGTGACTGTCCCAAGTGTGCCATGTACATGACGGGGCCCCAAACTCCCTGCCTTATCCCCCTACCCTCACGCCCCACTATTTTGTGAGCATCTCTCTGGCTGACACATCTAGAAACTCCCCTCATGTACAAAGTGACTGTGGAGGACCCCTGGGCATACTGAGGAGTATTCCAGTAGGCCTGTGGCTCAGGACATATAACGAGAGCTATCACTGTCACCCCTTCGGCAGCTCCTTGATGGCTGATGAAATGTATCAATTCCTCAGTTTTCCAGCAGAGGACACTCTTACTCTGCCCTCCCTGCCCTGTCCCCCATGGACATCCTCACTAGGCTATTAGGTACAGTACAGTACACACTGATTTAGTCACACTGTTGATAAAACATTAAATGTTTGATTCATTATTATTAATACTTTCTAATCTGATTATGATCGTTTCACTGTGCATGCCTATTCATTTATCCAAACAGGTAATATTGTTCTGGGTTATTCCAACGCAAGGCATGTCAGCTTTTCACTTTTACACTATCCTACAGTCATTAAAAGACTAAAAACTGCCATTTATCCATAGTTTTTTCTCTGCTGTGGGAAATCAAGTGGAGTTGTGTTATGTTCTGTGCTGTTCGGTCTGTCTTCACCGGGCTGGGTCTCTATGGATTGCGTGGGAGAGGGGCTGCCTGGGCCACAGAGGATCCATTACAACTGGAATAGATCTTTCTCTCTCTCTGGGAACAGAGATCGATCGATGCCTAAGAGCAATGTGTCCCTGTCGCCTTCACCTCACCACAGAACTGCCTTGCAAGTCATTCATAATACACTATATGATGCCTAATAGCTTTTATGTCACGTCTTCAGTTTATAAACTCTATTATAGATCTTTTCAGGAGGTTAAAATGTTATGCACTTCCATCCCCTTTCCATTGGTCACCTGTGAGTCTCCCTCTCCCTCTCATCTGCAGTATACATTAAACATGTAGGCCTAGCTGTTGTGTTGACTGAGATACAGAAAGAGAAAGAGTGAGTGAGGTAATAGGTGAGAGAGAGTTCCAATAGGGTAGCCTGAACAACAACACTCCTTTTCATGTGCTGTGTCAGCCATAATATCCTGCCCCTCTAATGAGACCCTATGAAAGGCCACAGTGTGTGGAGCACATCCCAATGGTGTGCGTGTGCATGCGGATGTGTGTGTAGCTCCCAGGGCCCTGTGGGACACTGTACAACCACGCACAGCCCAGTGGCCTTAACACCACCCATGTCAAACAGTCAACAACAACATAGAACCTTTTGTTACATTAAGGATGAATTTGTATGTGAGAGAGATATTATGTATAACCTACCTAAAAGCAAGAGATTGCTATGTGCACAGGTAAGATCAGGGATATTGCCTCTGCGTATTGAAACAGGTAAGATCAGGGATATTGCCTCTGCGTATTGAAACAGGTCAGATCAGGGATAATTGGCCTCTCCATATTGAAACAGGTAAGATCAGGGATATTGCCTCTGTGTATTAAAACAGGTCAGATCATGGATATTGCCTCTGCGTATTGAAACAGGTAAGATCAGGGATATTGCCTCTGCGTATTGAAACAGGTCAGATCAGGGATATTGCCTCTGCGTATTGAAACAGGTCAGATCAGGGATATTGCCTCTGCGTATTGAAACAGGTCAGATGAGGGATATAAGAAGTTACTGCAAACAACGAACACCATTTTTTTTCTCGTATATCATTGCACACGAGATTGAACAGCAGAATATGAACTGCAGTTTTTTTTACCACGTTGCACGACGCTCCTCACCTTCGCTTCGTCAACAAAAACAATAACAATGCCGGTGGGCGGATAGTGGCCCTGTTTCCCCTACTGCGTATTTCATCTTTAAAGAGACCCCTCTGTTGGGTGGAAATTGGATGAAAGAAATCTGTTGGTTATCGGCAAGGATAAATCTATGTATCAACTATTTTACTCTACTTTAAACTTGGAGAGTATAAAGAGGTTGTGCTGTGGGCCCAGGCCTATTTCAGCCTAGTTTGTTTGCAAACCCACATGATAGATATTGTTTGGCTTGCCTTTAACACATTACACCTCTCCACAGGGAAAATGTGATTTATTTTAAAAAGGGATAGAAAGGATGAATGGGGGTCCCAGACCTGAAATAAAGGAGCTGTACACAGAAAGCTGCTCGTTTCATCAGCCACCGCTCCTCCAGCCCAGACACACGCTGATTTATTTTTTAATAGCAAATTTCCTGCCTGGCTGCTAAAACCAGAGCCCAATCTGCACCAGCCCTCCCTGGCCATATCTCCTGCTCTCCATCTATCCTCTCCACATAGCCCAGATTGGAGATACATTATTGAATGCACRCAGCCTTATTTACACATTAACAGATTGCCGGTCTAAAGGAGGAGACAACCTGCTCCATTTACAACAGAGGATGTAGTAAGACCGTCTCTGTTGTGTGTTCATAATATACACTGAGTGTACAAAACATTAGGAACACCTTCCTGATATTTAGTTGCACCCACTTTTGCCCTCAGAACAGCCTCAATTCGTCGGGTCATGGACTCTACAAGGTGTCGAAAGCGTTCCACAGGGATGCTGGCCTATGTTGACTCCAATGCCTTCCGGGGGTGTGTMAAGTTGGCTGGATGTCCTTTGGTGGTGGACCATTCTTGATACCCACGGGAAAATGTTGAGTCTCGAAAAACCCAGCAGCGTTGCAGTTCTTGACACACTCAAACCGGTGCGCCTAGCACCTACTACCATACTCCATTCAAAGGCACTTAAATCTTTTGTCTTGCCCATTCACCCTCTGAATGGCACACATACACAATCCATGTCTTATTGTCTCAAGGCTTAACAATCGTTCTTTATCTTGTCTCCTCCCCTTCATCTACACTGATTGAAGTGGATTTAACAAGTGACATCAATAAGGGATCATAGCTTTCACCTGGATTCACCTGGTCATTCTATGTAATGGAAAGTTCCTCATATTTTGTTCACTCAATGTACTTTTTTAATAAGGTATCCATCAATCAGTGGAGGCTGCTGAGGGGAGGACGGGTCATAATAATGCCTGGAACGGAGTGAATTGAATGGCATCAAACACAAGGAAACCATGTGCTTGATRTGTTTGATAACATGCCACCTATTCCGCTCCATCCATTACCACGAGCCCGTCATCACCATTGAGGTGCCACCAACCTCCTGTGCCATTGATCAATGCTTGTTGTTGAGAATAAGTTATAATTGGGTTATCCTAACATTGACTATCCCCCCACTTAGTTCAACACTATATTTTGTAAAACGATTTATTTTTCTTTCATGTTGTTGTTTTTTGGCTGGAGGGTGATGTATAGTGGATCAATGACTAYTTACTCTATAAGTTCAACTCTATATTTTGTAAAATGCACTGTTTCTTTTTTTTCATGTTGTTTTGCTAGAGGGTGATATCAGTGTTGGGAGATTCCACGCTAGGACAGCCCGGAAATATTTTGGGTATGTTAGATTGTTCAGGCAATTCTCACATATAAACTTCATTGGGAGGAAGGATTTGACATGCTTTTTACATTTGTATCATTTAGACCTTTTTAGACCTATATAAAGGCCCTATGATCCATGAACTGTACGTGATACAGACATCTTGGTCTCATTATAGTGTGCTCTCAAATATGGAGTATGTCTAGATTCTGGAATAAAACATATCACATTCATTTATTGAACAATAAAATATTAATATCTCAAAAGTACCCTTTTTGATTTTGTTCATTTTAAGACATATTGTTTGGAACAATATACTCTACAAGTATATCACATTTTGACAGTGGGCTCTCTGGTACTTTTGAAGATTGTTGTCTGTATCATGTACACAGATCATAGGATCAATTAATCTAGCATACAGTACGTTATTTGAGCAAACAGATGATGTAACTGTCTATCTGTTTATGTTTATTAATCAGTTACATTGATTAATTAAGTGCCTATCCTTCTAATTACAATGAGTGCTCTGCAGTTATGGTGTTGGACCTCACTGGTCCTAAGGGGAAAGTGAGCAACTAGATTGGAGAGTTTTGTTCCTCGTTCCTGATGGAATTAGTTCCAGTCAGATAGAATGGAAAACATGTCTTATTTCAAACAGAAAATGTCTCTGTCTGTCCAATCCTACGTTCACTTACAATGATGCCTTTTTGCATTCTGTAGGTAATTCACAGTATGAGTAATTGTCTTTAGCATAGTTAAGAATGAAGTGTCATATATAGTGTTATATATATATATATAAAACTTGAACGTTGCTTGTAGATTAAGGCTCCCAAGTGGCGCAGCGGTCTAAGGCACTGCATCTCAGTGCAAGAGGTGTCACTGCCATCCCTGGTTTGAATCCAGGCTGTATCACATCCACCCGTGATTGCCAGTCCCATAGGGTGGTGCACAATTGGCCCAGCGTCGTCTAGGTTTGGCCGGGGTAGGCTGTCATTGTAAACAAGAATTTGATCTTAACTGACTTGCATAAAAAAATTATCCCAGTGTTTTTTGACTCTATTCCTATGGTAGCAGTGATCCTGCTTTACCAGTGACTCATGTGGAGCTGTCTGCCAGAGGAGTTGACTATTCTGTCCAAGAATGTACACCAGTTAATCAATGAAGTCAATCTCTATAGTGATGTACAGCGCTACAGGATTGAACACACCCTAGTATCAGATCTAAACATCTCTCCTGTAGCACTAGGGTAACACTACCTGCTAAGGGGAATTGCTGTATGTGGTAGTAAGAGATAGTAAGTGGTGAGAGAGTGGTACTTCGTCCTTCCTGTTTTTGACTCATTTCTTGTAACTGGGAGCTCTCGTATTCACTATGATGGAACAGTTGATATCTTGGAGCTTGTGGTGTCTCTTTGTGATTTTAATGTTTGAGAAGAGTAATGATCTGTTTGGCCTGATCAGTAAAGCCTCTGGCACTGTGCTGTTTGACCAGCTGCCGCAGAGAGAGAGACAGAGATAGACAGAGMTAGACGGAGAGATAGAGAGAGAAACATAGAGAAACAGAGAGAGAGGAATGAAAAACAAGTTCCCAACAGATTATGAAGATAGAGCTGCATCACATTTCTCACCACGTTGAACTTGTTGTCTTCTGTCATCTATGACATTACCTCCAATGGCACTCCTTTTCTGTCCTCATCTGAATTGTATAAATAGTACTCTCATTAATTGCACCCATCAGCAAACTATTGAATTAATCCTTATCGGATGATGAATCTATTAGAGATAAGGAGATAGACATTTGGTGCCTGTCCTCCTGTCCCCTCTGGTCTCAATGACTAGGGTAAGGGGATGAAGAGGGCTCCTACTGGTTCTCTGGGAGACTGCTATGGTCAGCAGCCCCCTACTATGGAGCGAGCGTACGAGGGAGGGAGGAAGGAAGGGAGGGATGGAGGGAGGAAGGGGGAGTGGAGCAGAGCAGCCACACACTCCCTCTCATACACACATACAGAGTCGACGTGAGGGAGTCAGTGACAGAAGTAGAGGCTCCATTCAGTGCTGAGTTGACTCACACACTGTTGGTCCACTTCCCACTCCATTAGCCGGCATGGCGCAGAGAAAGAGGAGTTTCACCTTTGGAGCGTATGGAGGGTAAGAGGGAATAGCATTCTCATTTACAGAGCTGTTCAACCTTCCTCTGCACCTTTTACTGTGCGTGTGTGTGCTTGTGTGTGCTTGCACGTGTACACAGGCTTGTGAGTGTGATTGTGTGTGCCTGCCTGCTTGTCACCAAGGGGTGTGATTTCTGTTTGAAGTCGCTGTGCTTGCTATAAACCATTCCCTGCTTCCCTGAACATGACAATGCAGTTGACCCTGGTTGTGCTGCATTATTTAACATCAGCTATTACAGACTCAACCCCAGCTAAACGCTGATTCCCTGACTGACTGACAGTCACAGGAGGGTTGGCAGGGTGGAGGGTGGTGAAGAGGGAGAGAAGAGAGTTTCAGTGAAAGCTGCACAGACAGGAACTCTGATAGAAGACTGTAAAGAGGGAGAGATTATTGAATTAGAGTAGACACTGTGGCTCACTCTGCAGTTAAACACACACACACACACACACACCACACACACACACACACACACACACACACACACACACACACACACACACACACACACACACACACACACACACACACACACACACACACACACACACACACACACACACACCACACACACACACACACACACACACACACCACACACACACAGAGACAGGTTGTTAACTGTAAACAAACATCAGTCTATTTAATCAATCTATCAAGCGATCTTGATTTGATTGACTCTCTTTATGCAACAGGTTCCTCACTTACAGATTGGATAAGCAGAGTCTATACACAGTATGAGTGTGTTTCTAAAGTCTTCTATCTGTCTGATCATGTGAACACTTTGTATGTTTTTGGGTTGTACTGTACGGTATCCTAGGTTTTCCAGTAACAGTGTAAATGGAGGTCTCAGGTGGCTTCTCCCTCCTCTGACCTGCTGGATACTCCCCTATAGACACCATGTAGGAATTAACACCACAATTAGGTGTTTTCAATCACTTTGGTGCAATTTTCACAAGTATGTTGTACATTTTCACAACTCTAGGCACAAACATTTAAAACAGATAATCAAAATGGCTTGTGTTTCAAAACTCTAAGCACATTTTCAATAGGCCATTATCAATAAAACGTCACAATACGGTGCGGAGCGTTCAATTTGGCTGCTGGGGGGCAAGGAGACCCCTAGCTATACTAAAACCATTGGCAACTACATGGCGTTTTCAAGAGATTGTTAAATAAATGTTTAAACTATTTGGTTTTAATATCATCACCTCTTGGAAGAGCATAGTCAGAACTACACATTTCAGATTATTCCCCATTTAGCGCTGTCATCGGAGTTATACAGCAAGTAACTGCATACTTTCATGATTAGTCAACATCAATTGATTATGTACAGTGGCAAGAAAAAGGATGTGGACCCTTTGGAAATACCTAGATTTCTGCATACATTGGTCATAAAATTTGATCTGATCTTCATCTAGGTCACAACAATAGATAAACACAGTCTGCTTAAACTAATAACACACAAGCAATAATACATTTTCATGTATGTATTGAACATACTGTGTAAACATTCACAATGCAGGGTGGGAAAAGTATGGGAACACTTGGTTTTAATAATTGGTTGACCCTACTTTGGCAGCAATAACCTCAACCAAATGTTTTCTGTAGTTGCGGATCAGACCAGCACAACAGTCAGGAGGAATTTTGGACTATTCCTCTTTACAAAACTGTTTCAGTTCAGCAATATTATTGGGATGTCTGGTGTGAACTGCTCTCTTGAGGTCATGCCACAGCATCTCAATCGGGTTGAGGTCAGGACTCTGACTGGGCCACTCCAGAAGGTATATTTTCTTCTGTTGAAGCCATTCTGTTGTTGATTTACTTCTGTGTTTTTGGGTTGTTGTCCTGTTTGGGTTGTTGTTTTTTGCATCACCCAACTTCTGTTGAGCTTCAATTGGCTAACATCGCCTAACATTCTCCTGCAAAATGTCTTGATAAACTTGGGAATTAATTTTTCCGTCAATGATAGCAAGCTGTCCAGGCACTGAGGCAGCAAAGCAGCCCCAAACCATGATGCTCCCTCCACCATACTTTACAATTGGGATGAGATTTTGATGTTGGTGTGCTGTGCGTTTTTTCTCTCCACACATAGTGTTGTGTTCCTTCTAAACAACTCAGCTGTAGTTTCATCTGTCCACAGAATAKTTTGCCAGTAGCGCTGTGGAACATCCAGGTGCACTTTTGCATACTTTAGATGTGCAGCATCATGKTTTTTTTGGACAGCAGTKGCTTCTTCCATGGTRTCCTCCTATGAGCACCATTCTTGTTTAGTGTTTTACGWATYGTAGACTCRTCAACAGAGATGTTATCGTGTTCCAGAGATTTCTKWAAGTCTTTAGCTGACACTCTAGGATTCTTCTTAACCTCATTGAGCATTCTGCGCTGTGCTCTTGCAGTCATCTTTGCAGGACAGCCACTCCCAGGGAGAGTAGCATCAGTGCTGAACTTTCTCCATTTATAGATAATTTCTCTTATCATGGATTGGTGAACATCAAGGCTTTTAGAGATACTTTTGTAACCCTTTCCAGCTTTTTGCAAGTCAGCAATTCTTAATCTTAGATCTTCTGAGATCTCTTTTGTTCGAGGCATGGTTCACATTAGGAAATTCTTCTTGTGAGTAGCAAACTCAAATTTTGTGAGTGTGTTTTACAGGGCAAGGCAGCTTTAACCAACATCTCCAATCTCGTCTCATTGATTGGACTCCAGGTTGGCTGACTCCTGAACAATTAGATTTTGGAGAAATCATTATCCTAGGGGATCACATACTTTTTCCAACCTACACCGTGAATGTTTAAAYTATGTATTCAATATAGACAAGAAAAATACAATAAKTTGTGTGTTATTAGTTTAAGCACACTATGTTTGTCTATTGTTGTGACTTAGATGAAGATYRGATCAAATTTGATGACCAATTTATGCAGAAATCCAGGTAATTCCAAAGGGTTCACATACTTTTTCTTGCCACTGTATTTTCAGATACGTGAGGGTTGACAGATCCATTTGGCATGTAGCTAGCTAGCTAAGGAAACAACACGTGTCATTTAACTTGCTTCATCAGCGGTAAGGCTTTTGGAAAGAGCTTGATCAGGCAAGTCCTCGTCCTAGTAAAGTTGTCAGTCGGGCTACTGTCATCACCACCATAGATGGCAAGCAAATCAAACAACATTTGGATATAGCTATCTAGTTTATCCCCTGAAAATGACCATGCTAACTAGCTATATTGATATTATCTGTTATTAGCTAGCTAGCCAATTTGACGTGGTCCATCAATCGTGTCAGTCAGCAACAATCGTGATTGAAACACTCTTAAAAACAATGTGAAAAGGGGATAATGTTAGTTTACTTCGCTAGGTAGGCCTATGTTGTTTAGCCAACTGTACAAAGTTTCTACCGGTAGCTTGCAAAGTGAACATTATCAGTTAACAGTGCATCGGCAAATGTGCCCTTCTGATGCTTGACAGGCCGAGCCCACAAAGGATGGGAAATCAACCTAAACCACTCATACTTGTCAGGTATAGTTCACTTTTATTTTCTATCACTCAAATATCCAATTAATGGTGGCCAATATTGATAGATATCGTGAGGCTACCCTCATTTATCTGAAATTCCATGATCARGTGATGTTTACTGATCATGAAAAGAATGCAGTTACTGGCTGTGGCCTATAACTCTGATGATAGAGCTAAATGTGCACAATTGTTTTGCATGGAGTAATCTGAAACTGTGCTCTTCAAGAGGTGGTGATATTACAACCAAATAGTTAACATTTATTTAACAATCCATTGAAAACGTCACACAGTTATTAATGGTTTAAGCAGAGATGCTGGTCTCCTTGCCCAGCAGGCAAATCGAACACTCTGCACCTTATTGTGATGATTTATTGATAACAACTCATTGACTCATTGAGTACAACAAACAAATTCACAAAGTCAGTTGTTCACTGCAACAAATCACTGTTTCAATTTGAATACATATTCATTGTAAGTATCTGCTTTCAAAATACAATATTCACTTTACTTTTGATATGATTTCTTGTCATTTGTTAACAATACAATTAACTATCACTTAATTAAAATTAAAACTACTGAACCAAATGATGTAGTGCCTAGCTAACGTAAACCTTTTTCAGGACCCTGTCTTTCAAGGATAATTCGTAAAAATCCAAATAACTTCACAGATCTTCATTGTAAAGGGTTTAAACACTGTTTCCCATGCTTGTTCAATGAACCATAAACAATTAATGAACATGCACCTGTGGAACGGTCATTAAGACACTAACAGCTTAGAGACGGTAGTCAATTAAGGTCACAGTTATGAAAACTTAGGACACTAAAGAGGCCTTTCTACTGACTCTGAAAAACACCAAAAGAAAGATGCCCAGCGCCCCTGTTCATGCAGTGCTTAATGCAGCTGGTGGCCACACCAGATACTGACTGTTACTTTTGATTTTGACCCCCCCTTTGTTCASGGTCACATTATTCAATTTCTGTTAGTCACATGTCTGTGGACCTTGTTCAGTTTATGTCTGTTGTTCAATCTTGTTATGTTCATACAAATATTTACACATTAAGTTTGATGAAAATAAACGCAGTTGACAGTGAGAGGACGTTTMTTTTTTTGCTAAGTTTATATAGTTTGATAACTGCTGAACAGTGTGCATTTCTATATTTTTACCTAATACAGTTTTTCTTTCAATTACTTTGGTGCAATTTCACAAGTTTGTGGCTCATGTTTCAAAACACTAAGCACATTTTCAATTGGCTAAATACAACAAACAAATTCACCTGTTGACTGCACCAAATCAATCTTTCAATTTGGATATATATTCAATCTATCTGATTTTCAAAATACAATAGTCACTTCACTTTTGCTATGATTTTTTTTTCATTTGTTAACAATATAAATCAACTAACACTTACTCAAACTGATCAAAACGGATAACTACTGAATCAAAATAATGTTTTGAGGGAGCGTGCAATTGGCTTGCTGACTGCAGGAATGTCCACCAGAGCTGTTGCCAGAAAATGTAATGTTCATGTATCTACTATAAGCCACCTCCAACTCATTTTAGAGAATTTGGCAGTAAGTCCAACCGGCCTCACCACTGCAGACCACGTGTAACCATGCCAGCCCAGGACTTCCACACCCGGCATCTTCACCTGCGGGATCGTCTGAGACAAAACACCCGGACAGTCTTCTGCTCAAACGGTCGGAAACCGTCTCAGGGAAGCTCATTTACATGCTAGTTGTCCTCACCAGGGTCTTGACCTGACTGCAGTTTGGCGTCGTAACCGACTTCAGTGGGCAATTCTCACCTTGGCCACTGGAGAAGTTTTCTCTTCAGGTGGGAATTCCAGTTTCAAATGTACCGTGCAGATGCGTCATGTGAGCGAGAGGTTTGCTGATGTCAACGTTGTGAACAAAGTGCCCCATGGTGGTGGTGAGGTTATGGTATGGGCAGGCATAAGCTTAGGACAACGAACACAATTGCATTTTATCGATGGCAATTTGAATGCACAGAGATACCGTGAAGAGATCCTGAGGCCCATTGTCATGCCACTCATCCTCCGCCCTTAACCTCATGTTTCAGCATGATAATGCACGGCCCCATGTCGCAAGGATCTGTACACCATTCCTGGAACATAAAAATGTACAAGGTCTTTCAAATCAAATCAAATGTTATTTGTTACATTTGATGAATACAACAGGTGTAGACCTTACAGTGAAATGCTTACTTACAAGCCCTTAACCTACAATGCAGTTCAAGAAATAGAGTTAAGAAAATATTTACTTAATAAACTCAAGTGAAAAATCGAATAAAAAGTAACACAGTAAAATGACAATAACAAGGCTTTATACAGGGTGTACCGGTACCGACTCAATGTGCTGGGGTACAGGTTAGTCGAGGTAATTTGTACATGTAGGTAGGGGTAAAGTGACTATGCATAGATAATAAACAGCAAGTAACAACAGTGTAAAAAGGGCGGGGGGTCAATGTAAATAGTCCGGGTGGCCATTTGTTTAATTGTTCAACAGTCTTATGGCTTGGGGGTAGAAGCTGTTAAGGAGTCCTTTAGACCTAGATTTGGTGCTCCGGTATCGTTTGCCATGAGCTAGCAGAGAGAACAGTCTATGACTTGGGTGACTGGAGTCTTTGACAATTTTTAGGACCTTCCTCTGACACTGCCTAGTTATATAGGTCCTGAATGGCAGGAAGCTTGGCCACAGTGATGTACTGGGCCGTACGCACTACCCTCTACCCTAGCGCACTACCCTAGCGCCTTACGGTCGGATGCCGAGCAGTTGCCATACCAGGTGGTGATGCAATCAGTCAGTATGCTCTTGATGGTGCAGCTGTAGAACCTTTTGAGGATCTGAGGACCCATGCCACATCTTTTCAGTCTCCTGAGGGGGAAAATGTGTTGTTGTGTCCTCTTCACGGCTGTCTTGGTGTGTTTGGACCATGATAGTTTGTTGGTGGTGTGGACATCAAGGAATTTGAAACTCTTGACCCGCTCCACTACAGCTCTGTGGATGTTAATAATGGGGGCCTGTTCGGCCCTCCTTTTCCTGTAGTCCACGATCAGCTCCTTTGTCTTGCTCACATTGAGGGAGACATTGTAGTTCTGGCACCACACTGCCAGGTCTATGACCTCCTCCCTATAGGCTGTCTCATCGTTGTTGGTGATCAGGCCTACCACTGTTGTGTCGCCAGCAAACTTAATGATGGTGTTGGAGTTGTGCTTGGCCACGCAGTCGTGGGTGAACAAGGAGTACAGGAGGGCATTAAGTACGCACCCCTGTGGGGCCCCTGTGTTGAGCATCAGGGTGTCAGTTGTGTTGTTGCCTACCCTTACCACCTGGGGGCGGCCTGTCAGGAAGTCCAGGATCCAGTTGCAGAGGGAGGTATTTAGTCCCAGGGTCCTTAGCTTAGTGATGCGTTTGAGGGCACTGTAGTGTTGAACGCTGAGCTCTAGTCAATGAACAGCATTCTCACATAGATGTTCCTTTTGTCCAGGTGGGAAAGGGCAGTGTGGAGTGCTCTTGAGATTTTGTCATCTGTGGATCTGTTGAGGCGGTATGCGAATTGGAGTGGGTCTAGTGTTTCCGGGATGATGGTGTTGATGTGAGTCATGACCAGCCTTTCAAAGCACGTCATGGCTACCGACGTGAGTGCTACGAGCAGTAGTCATTTAGCCATGTTACCTTCGCGTCCTTGGGCACAGGGACAATGGTGGTCTGTTTAAAACATGTAGGTATTACAGACTCGGTCAGGGAGAGGTTGAAAATGTCAGTGAAAACACTTGCCAGTTGGTCCGCGCATTTACTGAGTACACGCCTTGGTATTCCGTCTGGGCATCCGGCATTATGAATGTTGACCTATTTATTCACATTGGCTATGGAGAGCATGATCACACAGTTTTCTGGAACAGCTGTTGCTCTCATGCATGCTTCAGTGTTGCTTGCCTTGAAGCTAACATAAAAGGCATTTAGCTCATCTGGTAGGCTCGCGTCACTGGGCAGCTTGCGGCTGGGTTTCCCTTTGTAGTCCGTAATAGTTTGCAAGCCCTGCCACATTCGAAGAGCGTCTGAGCCGGTGTGATAGGATTCAATCTTAGTCCTGTATTCACATTTTGCCTGTTTGATGGTTCGTCTGAGGGCATAGCAGGATTTTTTATAAGCCTTGAAAGCGGCAGCTCTAGCCTTTAGCTCGGTGCGGATGTTGCCTGTAATCCATGGCTTCTGGTTGGGATATATACGTACGGTCACCGTGGGGACGACATCTTCGACGCACTTATTGATGAAGCCGGAGACTGAGGTGGTATACTCYTCAATGCCATTGGATGAATTCCAGAACATATTCTAGTCTGTGCTAGCAAAACAGTCCTGTAGCATTACATCCGCGTCATCTGACCATTTCCATATTGAGTGAGTCACTGGTACTTCCTGCTTTAGTTTTTGCTTGTAAGCAGGAATCAGGAGGATAGAATTATGGTCAGATTTTCCAAATGGAGGGCAAGGGAGAGCTTTGTATGCACCTCTGTGTGTTGAGTAAAGGTGGTCTAGAGTTTTTTTCCCCTCTGCTTGCACCTGTGATATGCTGGTAGAAATGAAGTAAAACGGATTTAAGTTTGCCTGCATTAAAGTCCCCCGGCCACTAGGAGCGCCACTTCTGGATGAGTATTTTCTTGTTTGCTTATGGCTTTATACAGCTCGTTGAGTGTGGTCTTAGTGTCAGCATCGGTTTGTGATGATAAATAGACGGCTACAAATAATATACAGTAGATGAAAATTATCTTGGTAGATAGAGTACCCTATGATAAGCTGTAGATCACACTATCTCAGGCGAGCAATACCTCGAGACTTCTTTAATATTAGACATTGCGCACCAGCTGTTATTGACAAATAGACACACACCCCCACCCCTCGTCTTACCAGATGTAGCTGTTCTGTCCTGCCAATGCATGGAAAACCAAGCTAGCTCCATGTCTTCATTCAGCCATGACTCGGTGAAACATAAGATATCTCAAACAGAGATCATCCAGTTTATTTTCCAGTGAATACATGCTGGCCAATGGAACGGGTGGTAGAGGTGGGTTGACTCAGGGGTGAAAGATATGTGAAACCCCAATGAATGTACAATCAAAGTTTCTGTACATAAAACATTTTTCAATCACTTTGTCCCCCAAAAATTTGATCTAAGTGGTATATTTTCAAATCTCTAAGTACAAAACTCAAAACTGATAACACTTATKCCCCCATCTTATGTTTAGAACCTTTGATTGTGCATTCAGTGCGGTTTTACACCTGAGTCATTCATCCAAAATCAAAGCTTTCCATGAAATATGAGAACATTTTGTTTAGTCACCAATATATCAGATAGACTCACCATTTAGTAATTTAAAGGTCCAATGCAGCCGTTTTTATCTCAATATCAAATCATTTCTGGGTAACAATTAAATACCTTACTGTGATTGTTTTCAATAAAAACGGTCCAATTTTTTAGAAATTTAGCAAGGACTGTCTGACAGTGGTCTGTCAGGAGGGAAACACTCTCTTATTGGTCTATCAAAACTCCATCCCACCACAACAGGCTGAATTTCACTGAATTATTCCAACCTCATAGTGTGGAAATATATATAAAACACAGGAAAAGCACTGGAGCTTTAAACTACCATTTAATCCAATAGCAAAAAGGCGATACACATTTCAAAACAATTATTTTTAATGAACTGAATATAAAGAATAGTGGATGGTAAATATAATTTTCCATACAATATTTGACTATAACTTGACATGCATTTCTTTTAAAATAATTTGCATCCAATGGCAAGTTGTGAGCATGTTATGAAATGTCAGTCTTACAGTTTCGTTATCCTCATACAGTACATACATAGGACAAATCATCAGAAATAAGGGGTATTGTAAAGCAGTTGGCTACTGTAAAAATGTAGCATGGTGTTGTATGCCATTTCTGCACATTGTACAAGATCACCTTTTCTATGTGACTTTCTACGACAACTGATACACTGTCACCATTCTCCATCAGCCAGTATGCTTTAATAGGAACAAGTGGAAAGAGCCACTATGTGCTACCATTTGGAATTATGGTGTAGTGTACAATGCACTGGTAAAATACCTGGGTTGTATATAACAATATATTCCACTCATTATCTGAATTTCATTGATACACTCACTGTAAGCTGATGAATTTCAAGCACAGAGACAGGCAATACTGTATCAGTCGACAAGTATCATCGAAAAGGTGATCTTGTACAATGTTGCATGGAGCAGAAATGGCATACACCACCGTGCTATGTTTTTACAGTAGCCAACTGCTTTTCAATACCCCTATTTGGGATGATTTGTCCTACAAATATGCTATCTGAGGATAATGAAACTGTAAGACTGACATACAGTATTTCTCAACATGCTCACAACCTGCCATTGGATACAAATTATTTAAAAAATAGTCAAATACTGTATGGAAAATTATACTTTATTTAATCAAATATTGCAAGGGTTCTGAACATAAGATAGGGGGGGTATTAAAAGTATTATCAGTTTAGATTTTTGTACTTTTGACGTTTTGAAAATATACCACTTACATCTGAAAAATGTGGCAAACTGTAACAGTGGTAACAGTGGTATGGTATGTCCTAATAGCTTCTCTCAAGGACATGTGTGTACGTGCGTGTCACTATCATTCAGAGTGTGCAAACCTGAGGAATAGAGATTGTTCCAGTTGTTTGTGGAAAACAGATTTGAAGAATTAGGAGGATTTTAATTGTATATCTGTTGGCACTTTCCACTTTGTTTGCACTTTTGGCATTTTGATAGGTCAGTCTGATTTCCCACATCACCAGGTGACATCCACTGTATCCTCCCCTTCATCCCTTTGGCATTCACTGTGAGGAATTAAACTATTCTGTCTATAGATTGGTATTTCCGTCACTCTACTTTGTCTCATTTAAATGTCAGAGGAGCAGCTCCTCATCTCCAAATCAGGGCTTCCAACACCATTTGTCACATAATCCTTTGAAGGTTTTTAGTTTCCACCTCATGTAAGATATTTATTGAGGTACATTTCATGAATACTGATATGGGTATGCCATCCTCTCAGAATCGAGTCTGTTCACAATCCAATGGATTTATTGACATAGTATACTGTACAGTTTATTATGTGGTGCTGCGGTAGTCAGTCCTACTCAGTTCCTTTTTTTAGGGGTCTCTTTAGGACTGCTGTCTCCATGCAGGGGATTTTGTGTAGACTAAACATGGGTTGTGGGTTGGTTTCCCCCGAGCAGACCAGCCCAATACATGGTGAGCCACGGGCTCTGTCTCTGTCAAATACTAAATGAGACAGTTTAATTTGTCATCTCTTTGTAGTCTCCTCCATGTTGTAGTCTCCTACATGGTCTCTCCCTTAGCACACAGCTCATATCCCCTTCCTCATACACTCTTCATGGGACTCATGAAATAAACAGTGAGGTATGTCCTTGTCCCAGATCTGAATCAAATCAAATCAAATGTATTTATATAGCCCTTCTTACATCAGCTGATATCTCAAAGTGCTGTACAGAAACCCAGCCTAAAACCCCAAACAGCAAGCAATGCAGGTGTAGAAGCACGGTGGCTAGGAAAAACTCCCTAGAAAGGCCAAAACCTAGGAAGAAACCTAGAGAGGAACCAGGCTATGAGTGGTGGCCAGTCCTCTTCTGGCTGTGCCGGGTGGAGATTAAACAGAACATGGCCAAGATGTTCAATGTTCATAAATGACCAGCATGGTCAAATAATAATAATTACAGTAGTTGTCGAGAGTGCAGCAAGTCAGCACCTCAGGAGTAAATGTCAGTTGGCTTTTCATAGCTGATCATTAAGAGTATCTCTAACCGCTCCTGCTGTCTCTAGAGAGTTGGAAACAGCAGGTCTGGGAAGGTAAGCACGTCCGGTGAACAGGTCAGGGTTCCATAGCCGCAGGCAGAGCAGTTGAAACTGGAGCAGCAGCACGGCAGGTGGACTGGGGACAGCAAGGAGTCATCATGCCAGGTAGTCCTGAGGCGCATGGTCTAGGGCTCAGGTCCTCCGAGAGAGAGAAAGAGAGAAAGAGAGAATTAGAGAGAGGCATACTTAAATTCACACACAGGACACCGGATAAGACAGGAAGAAGTATCCAGATATAACAAACTGACCCTAGCCCCGACACATAAAACTTGCAGCATAAGATACTGGAGGCTGAGACAGGAGGGGTCAGGAGACACTGTTGGCCCAATCCGATGATACCCCGGACCAGGGCCAAACAGGAAGGATATAACCCACCACTTTGCCAAAGCAGCCAGCCCCCACCAACACTAGAGGGATATCTTCAACACCAAACTTACCATCCTGAGACATAGGCCGAGTATAGCCACAAAGATCTCCGCACGGCACAACCTAAGGGGGGGGGGGGGGCGCCACCCAGACAGGAAGATCAGTCAGTGACTCAACTACTCAAGTGACGCACCCTCCTAGGGACGGCATGAAAGAGCACCAGTAAGCCAGTGACTCAGCCCCTGTAATAGGGTTAGAGGCAGAGAATCCCAGTGGAGAGAGGGGAACCGGCCAGGCAGAAGACAGCAAGGGCGGTTTCGTTGCTCACAGAGCCTTTCAGTTCACCTTCACACTCCTGGGCCAGACTACACTCAATCATAGGACCTACTGAAGAGATGAGTCTTCAGTAAAGACTTAAAGGTTGAGAGCGCGAGTTCTGCGTCTCTCACATAGGTAGGCAGACCATTCCATAAAAATGGAGCTCTATAGGAGAAAGCCTGCCTCCAGCTGTTTGCTTAGAAAATTCTAGGGACAATTAGGAGGCTGCGTCTTGTGACCGCTAGCGTAGCGTGTAGGTATGTAGCGGCAGACAACTCAGAAGATAGGTAGGGAGCAAGCCATGTAAGCTTTGGTAGGTTTGCAGTAAAACATTGAAATCAGATCCCTTGCCTTAACAGGAAGCCAGTGTAGGGAGGCTAGCACTGGAGTTAATATGATCACATTTTTTGGTTCTAGTCAGGATTCTAGCAGCCGTATTTAGCACTAACTGAAGTTTATTAGTGGCTTTATCCGGGTGTAGCCGGAAAGTAGTACATTGCAGTAGTCCTAACCTAGAAGTAACAAAAGCATGGATACATTTTTCTGCCATCATTTTTGGACAGAAAGTTCTGATTTTTGCAATGTTACGTAGAATGGAAACCACTGTCCTTGAAACAGTCTTGATATGTTCGTCAAAGAGAGATCAGGTCCAGAGTAACGCCGAGGTCCTTCACAGTTTTATTTGAGACGACTTTTACAACCATCAGATTACATTGTCAGATGCAACAGAAGATCTCTTTGTTTCTTGGGACCTAGAACAAGCATCTCTGTTTTGTCCGAGTTTTAAAAAGTAGAAAGTTTTCAGCCATCACTTCCTTATGTCTGAAACACAGGCTTCTAGCGAGGGCAAATTGTTGGGGCTTCACCTGTTTTCATTGAAAATGTACAGCTGTGTGTCATCCGCATAGCAGTGAAGTTAACATTATGTTTTCGAATGACAGGTAAAAATATATAGTGAAAACAATAGTGGTCCTAAAAACGGAACCTTGAGGAACACTGAAATTTACTGTTGATTTGTCAGAGAACAAACTGATATCTTTCCGACAGACTAAGATCTAAACAGGCCAGAATCTTGTCCGTGTAGAACAATTTGGGTTTCCAATCTCTCCAAAAGAATGTGGTGATCGATGGTATCAAAGGCAGCACTAAGGTCTAGGAGCACGAGGACAGATGCAGAGCTCGTCCTGACGCCATTAAATGGTAATTTACCACCTTCACAACTGCAGTCCTTTTGCTATGATGGGATCTAAAACCAGAACTGAAGCTTTTCGTATACATTGTTTGTCTTCAGGAAGGCAGTGAGTTGCTGCGCAACAGCTTTTTCAAAATGTTTTGAGAGGATGGAAGATTCGATATAGGCCGATAGTTTTTTATATTTTCTGGATCAGGTTTGGCTTTTTCAAGAGAGCTTTATTACTGCCACTTTTAGTGAGTTTGGTAACATCCGGTGGATAGAGAGACATTTATTATGTTCAACATAGGAGGGCCAAGCACAGGAAGCGGCTCTTTCAGTAGTTTAGTTGGAATAGGGTCCGTATGCAGCTTGACGGTTTAGAGGCCATGATTATTTTCATAATTGTGTCAAGAGATATAGTACTAAAACACTTGAGTGTCTCTCTTGATCCTAGGTCCTGGCAGAGTTGTGCAGACTCAGGACAACTGAGCTTTGGAGGAATACGCAGATTTAAAGAGGAGTCCGTAATTTGCTTTTTAATGATCATGATCTTTTCCTCAAAGAAGTTCATGAATTTATTACTGCTGAAGTGAAAGCCATCCTCACTTGGGGAATGCTGCTTTTTAGTTAGCTTTGCGACAGTATCAAAAATACATTTTGGATTGTTCTTATTTTCCTCAATTAAGTTGGAAAATAGGATGATCGAGCAGCAGTGAGGGCTCTTCGATACTGCACGGTACTGTCTTTCCAATTTAGTCGGAAGACTTCCAGTTTGGTGTGGTGCCATTTCCGTTCCAGTTTTCTGGAAGCTTGCTTCAGAGCTCGGGTATTTTCTGTATACCAGGGAGCTAGTTTCTTATGACAAATGTTTTTAGCTTTTAGGGGTGCAACTGCATCTAGGGTATTGCGCAAGGTTAAATTGAGTTCCTCAGTTAGGTGGTTAACTGATTTTTGTCCTCTGACGTCCTTGGGTAGGCAGAGGGAGTCTGGAAGGGCATCAAGGAATCTTTGTGTTGTCTGAGAATTTATAGCACAACTTTTGATGCTCCTTGGTTAAGCAGATTATTTGTTGCGATTGCAAACGTAATAAAATGGTGGTCCGATAGTCCAGGATTATGAGGAAAAACATTAAGATCCACAACATTTATTCCATGGGACAAAACTAGGTCCAGAGTATGACTGTGACAGTGAGTAGGTCCAGAGACATGTTGGACAAAACCTACTGAGTCGATGATGGCTCCGAAAGCCTTTTGGAGTGGGTCTGTGGACTTTTCCATGTGAATATTAAAATCATAAAAAATTAGAATATTATCTGCTATGACTACAAGGTCCGATAGGAATTCAGGGAACTCAGTGAGGAACGCTGTATAGGGCCCAGGAGGCCTGTAAACAGTAGCTATAAAAAGTGATTGAGTAGGCTGCATAGATTTCATGACTAGAAGCTCAAAAGATGAAAACGTAATTTTTTTTGTAAGTTGAAATTTGCTATCGTAAATGTTAGCAACACCTCCGCCTGAACACACACTCATCTCCCCCCATGGCTCAAGACCAGACACACAGACAGAGAGGCTGCATGCGCTCATTATGGATCTCTCCCCTCCTGTTATTTTTGCTACAGTGCATTTGCAAAGCACTGAGGGGATAAAAGACATGGATCCGTGTGTGTAGACTCTGTTCAAGAACAGCAGAGTGGAAGGCTCATTGTTGTGAAAGTGGAGCAGGCCAGCAACAAATGGTAGATTTATAGCAAAGCAGTCAGCTGATTTGAGTAGAGGAGCTTCCTTCAATGATAGTCCTGGTCAATTGAATGAAAGATGCCTTACTTTTACTGAGGGATACTTTATTGTTGTTTAGAACCAATATTCACCTACAAGCGCACTATGTCACTTTCTCACAAGAGGGTTGTATCCAACCTTGTGTGTGTTTGAGTTTTAAAAAAATAATGGAATTCTCGAATCTCTACAGAACACACAAATAGGGATGGGCATTTGAAATTATTTCAGTATCATTATATTTTCGAATATCTGGATAGTCGAAATACATGAGTTTTAATTTTGTAATTATAATTTTTTCTACTTCAATTAAGACTTGCTCGGGCGACTCAAGAAAGCCGGTGAGCTGTGCTCTGCTTGTTTCAGATGGAGGTTGGGGGAGGGCCAAGAGACGAGCAGGGGCCGGTGTGTGTGACAGTCTAGTATATGTGTGGCAGAGAGGGAGAGAAAGGAAGTAGACAAACCGACTTGTGCTAGTTAGATCATTTATGTCTGCAACAAGTCGGTATGATAGATAGACAATCTGTTAGGGCTTGTCTTGACTGCATCAAATCATTGTAAAGAAGTTAGCTAGCTGCAGTAGCCAGCTAATGTAGTCAGCTAACAGAACAAAAATATAAATGCAACATGCAATAATTTCAAGGATTTAAATAAATTCATTAGGCCCTAATCTATGGATTTCACATTATTGGGAATACATACAGTTGAAGTCGTAAGTTTACATACACCTTAGACAAATACATTAAACTCAGTTTTTCACAATTCCTGACATTTAATCATAGTAAAAATTCCCTGTCTTAGGTCAGTTAGGATCACCACTTAATTTTAAGAATGTGAAATGTCAGAATAATAGAGAGAATTATTTATTTCAGCTTTTATTTCTTTCATCACATTCCCAGTGGGTCAGAAGTTTACATACACTCAATTAGTATTTGGTAGCATTGCCTTTAAATTGTTTAAAACTTCGGTCAAACATTTCGGGTAGCCTTCCACAAGCTTCCCACAATAAGTTGGGTGAGTTTTGGCCCATTCATCCTGACAGAGCTGGTGTAACTGAGTCAGGTTTGTAGGCCTCCTTGCTCGCACACGCTTTTTCAGTTCTGCCCACAAATGTTCTATATGATTGAGGTCAGGGCTTTGTGATGGCCACTCCAATACCTTGACTTTGTTGTCCTTAAGCCATTTCGCCACAACTTTGGAAGTATGCTTGTTGTCATTGTCAATTTGGAAGACCCATTTGCGACCAAGCTTTAACTTTCTGACGGATGTCTTGAGATGTTGCTTCAATATATCCACATAATTTTCCATCCTCATGATGCCATCTATTTTGTGAGGTGCCCCAGTCACTCCGGCAGCAAAGCACCCCCACAACATGATGCTGCCACCCCTGTGCTTCACGGTTGGGATGGTGTTCTTCGGCTTGCAAGCCTCCCCCTTTTTCCTCCAAATATAACGATGGTCATTATGGCCAAACAGTTCTATTTTTGATTTATCARACCAGAGGACATTTCTCCAAAAAGTACGATCTTTGTCCCCATGTGCAGTTGCAAACCGTAGTCTGGCTTTTTTTATGGAGGTTTTTGAGCAGTGGCTTCTTCCTTGCTGAGTGGCCTTTCAGGTTTTGTCGATATAGGACTCGTTTTACTGTGGATATAGAAACTTTTGTACCTGTTTCCTCCAGCATCCTCACAAGGTCCTTTGCTGTTGTTCTGAGATTGATTTGCACTTTTTGCACCAAGTACGTTCATCTCTAGGAGACAGAACGCATCTCCTTCCTGAGCGGTATGATGTCTGCGTGGTCCCATGGTGTTTATACTTGCGAGCTATTGTTTGTACAGAGGAACGTGGTACATTCAGGCATTTGGAAATTGCTACCAAGGATGAACCAAATTTGTGGAGGTCTACCATTTGTTTCTGAGGTCTTGGCTGATTTCTTTTGATTTTCCCATGATGTCAAGCAAAAAGGCAGTGAGTTTGAAGGTAGGCCTTGAAATGCATCCACAGGTACACCTCCAATTGACTCAAATTATGTCAATTAGCCTATCAGAAGCTTCTAAAGCCATAACATTGTCTGGAATTTTCCAAGCTGTTTAAAGGGACAGTCAACTTAGTGTATGTAAACTTAAGACCCACTGGAATTGTGATACAGTGAATTATAAGTAAAATAATCTGCCTGTAAACATTTGTTGGAAAATTGACTTGTGTCATGCACCAAGTAGATGTCCTAACTGACTTGCCAAAACTATAGTTTGTTAACAAGAAATTTGTGGAGTGGTTGAAAAATGAGTTTTAATGACTCCAACTTAATGTATGTAAACTTCTGACTTCAACTGTATGTTGGTCACAGATGCCTTAAAAAAAGGTAGGGGTGTGGATCAGAAAACCAGTCAGTATCTGATTTGACCACCATTTTCCTCAACCAGCCCGACACATCTCCTTCACATAGAGTTGATCAGGCTGTTGATTGTGGCCTGTGGAATGTTGTCCCACTCCTCTTCAATCACTGTGGGAAGTTTCTGGATATTGGCGGGAACTGTAACTCGCTGTTGTACACTCAATCTAGATCATCTCAAACATGCTCAATGGGTGACGTCTGGTTAATATGCAGGACATGGAAGAACTGGGACATTTTCAGCTTCCAGGAATTGTTTACAGATCCTTGTGACATGGGGACGTGCATTATCATGCTGAAACATGAGGTGATGACGGCGGATGAATGGCACGACAATGGTCCTCAGGATCTCGTCACGGTATGTATAGGTCCTGGGCTGGCGTGGGTACATGTGGTCTGCGGTTGTGAGGCCAGTTGGACATACTGCCCAATTTTTTAAAATTACGTTGGAGGCAGTTTATGGTAAAGAAAAGCGCATTAAAGTCTCTGGCAACGGCTCTGGTGGACATTCCTGCATGCCAATTGCTGTTGCTGTCAGAGCAGCTTACCGATTACTGTACCTGTACACAAGCCATCTGTAAATAACACACCCAACTACCTCATCCCCATATTGTTATTTCTTTTTTTGCTCTTTTGCCTCCCAGTATCTCTACTTGCACATTATCATCTGCACATCTATCACTCCAGTGTTAATGCTAAATTGTAATTATTTCGCCACTATGGCCTATTTATTGCCTTACCTCCCTAACCTTACTACATTTGCACACACTGTACATATATTTTTCTACTGTRTTATTGACTGTACGTTTGTTTACCCCATGTGTAACTCTGTGTTGTTGTTTTTTTCGGCTTTGCTTTATCTTGGCCAGGTCGCAGTTGTAAATGAGAACTTGTTCTCAACTGGCCTACCTGGTTAAATAAAGGTGAAATACATATATTTTTTAAATTGCACGCTCCATCAAAGACATCTGTGGAATTGTGTTGTGTGACAAAACTGCCCATTTTAGAGTGGACTTTTATTGTCCCCAGCACAAGGTGCACCTGTGTAATGATCATGCTGTTTAATCAGCTTCTTGATATGACCTGTCAGATGGATTGATTATCTTGTCAAACGAGGCTATAGGCTACCTGTGCATTTTTCTTATGGGGTGCACTCATAAAAACTGTCATAAAACTTGTTTTATTTACATTTAAAATGTAATGGTCTATCCTTGTAGGCTATTTAGCAACGCCACATAGATCATTTGAAGCCTTGTCATTGTTAATAGGCCTATATTTTTTTCTTCTCAAAATGTAATACTCTCCCAAGTAATCAAATACAAAAGTCCAGGGGCCTCCTGGGTGGCGCAGTGGTCTAAGGCACTGTATCGCAGTGCTAGCTGTGCACCAGAGACTCTGGGTTCGGCCGCGACAGGGAGGTCCATGTGGCGACGCACAATTGGCCTAGCGTCCTCGGGTTAGGGAGGATTTGGCCAGTAGGGATATCCTTGTCTCATCGCACACTAGCGACTCCTGTGGCGGGCCGGGCACAGTGCGTGCTGACCAGGTCGCTAGGTGTACGGTGTTTCCTCCGACACATTGGTGCGGCTGGCTTCCGGGTTGGATGCGCGCTGTGTTAAGAAGCAGTGCGGCTTTGTTGGGTTGTGTTTCGGAGGATGCATGGCTCTTGACCTTCGTCTCTCCTGAGCCTGTACGGGAGTTGTAGCGTTGAGACAAGACATTAACTACTAACAATTGGATACCATGAAATTGGGGAGAAAAAGGGGATACATTTTTTTTTGATATAATAAAAAAAAAATCAAATGTAGATTAAAAAAAAGAATAGAAAAAGAAAAAAAGAAAAAAAATACAAAAGTCCATTTGGATATTCAAATATTTAAATAACCATGCCCATCCCTATACAAAAACAACATGGAGTGGGCATAATTTCTTTGTCATGGTCAAGTTTGCATGACAAAAGATCAGTCAATGATTACATGGCAAGGCGTAGGGCAAAACAAGCAGGATATCTATGCCATACAAGAGGGCTGGAGAGGGTGCCAGTCAATCACTGTTAACAGTATTTATATTCACACTGACATTCACATTGATATTCACAATGGAATGCTACTGTACCCTGCTTTAGAGGAACAGGGAAAAGCAAGAGATGAACTTGGATCCATAATAATGACTTGCACAGAACAGGTGGGAAGTGTTGTTTCAGTTGTGTGTACACTGCAGTTGTGTGTATACTGTAATTGATGCCTGTTAACACAGTGCTCCTGTAATAACAGAACGTATAGATCTCAGCTACTGTAGCTAGTTGGTTAGCCAGCAAAGACAGAACTTTGGACCACGGCCATTTGTCAAGAATTATCATAGAAGCTATGACAGCTGTCATGTTTCTGATCAAGGCTTAATGATGCATGGTTTAAGACATGTGTTACCAAACAAGTGTGCTGACCTTCAGGCTCCTGAGGTTGTGTGTGTATGTGTGTGTGTGTCTCAGAGGTGACTGGTGTAATCTGTTATAGCCAGGCCAGCAATGGCATAGCCTCGCCCTGTTAGCATGGCCTTGCTCTACTCTGCTCTGCTCTTGTACCAGTGTGTGTTCACAGTCCCAGCCACACAGACTCACTGTACTCCACTGTACCAGAGCGTCAATGTGCACATTCAGCCACTTCACTCTCATTTACTCCATCAATGGGCTCATTCAGCTGCCCATGTTATATAGTACAGAGCCTGCTGGCTCTAGACCTGGGCTCATATAACTATTGGCTAACAACAATAGTGAAATTCAGACATTGAATTGGAGGATGGTACGGAAGCCGTTGTTCAGAGGCTTTTTGTAATTATTTCTTTCCGATCTACAGTACCAGTCAAAAGTTTGGATACACCTACTCATTCCAGGGTTTTTCTACATTGTGGAATAATAGTGAAGACATCAAAACAATGAAATAACACAAATGGAATCATGTAGTAACCAAAAAAGTTTTAATAAATCTAAATTCTTCAAAGTAGCCACCCTTTGTCTTGAAGACAGCTTTGCAGTCTTGGCATTCTCTCAACCAGCTTCATGAGGTAGTCACCTGGAATGCATTTCAATTAACAGGTGTGCCTTGTTAAAAGTTAATTTGTGCAATTTTTGTCCTTCTTAATGCATTTGAGGCAATCAGTTGTGTTGTGACAAGGTAGGGGTGGTATACAGAAGATATCCCTATTTGGTAAAAGACCAAGTCCATATTATGGCCAGAACAGCTCAAATAAGCAAATAGAAACGACAGTCCATCATTACTTTAAGACATGAAGGTCAGTCAATCCGGAAAATTTCAAGAACTTTGAAAGTTTCTTCAAGTGCATTTGCAAAAACCTTCAAACGATATGATGAAACTGGCTCTCACAAAGACCGCCACAGGAAAGGTGAACGGATGATCTCCACATGTGTGGTTCACACTGCGAAGCATGAAGGAGGAGGTGTGATGGTTTGGGAGTGCTTAGCTGGTTACACTGTCAGTGATTTATTTAGAATTCAAGAAACACTTAACCAGCATGGCTACCACAGCATTCTGCAGCAATATACGCCATCCCATGTGGTTTGCGCTTAGTGGGACTATAATTTGTTTTTCAACAGGACAATGACCCAACACACCTTCARGCTGTGTGATGGCTATTTGAACAAGAAGGAGAGTGATGGAGTGCTGCATCTGGCCTCCACAATCACCCGACCTCAACCCAATTGAGATGGTTTGGGATGAGTTGGACCGCAGAGTGAAGGAAAAGCAGCCAACAAGTGCTCAGCATATGTGGGAACTCCTTCAAGACTGTTGGAAAAGCATTCCAGGTGAAGCTGGTTGAGAGAATGCCAAGAGTGTGCAACGCTGTAATCAAGAATCAAGACAAAGGGTGGCTACTTTGAAGAATCTAAAATATATTTTGATTTGTTTAACACTTTTTGGTTACTACATGATTCCATATTTGTTTTTCAGTTTTGATGTCTTCACTATTATTCTACAGTGTAGAAAATAGTAAAAATAAAGAAAAGCCCTTGAATAAGTAGGTGTGTCAAAATATTTGCCTGGTACTGTATTTTGAATGATTCCCAGTTAGTTTCTATTTTCATCACAGTTCTTCTAGTCAGCTGAATAGAGGAAGGGTGGAGGATAGAATCAGCTTTATTTAAATGCAGAATAGACATTCAACCACCTCTAGATATTCAGCCACCTTTCATTTCAGTGAACGCTATTATATACAGAACATAGAGCCTTTGAATTCATGGTTACAAAACCTTTAGAAAGCACATGTCCATGATGCGAATGATGTATGCACAAAAACACAATGTCGTACAGCTAACTGTCAGCTTTAAATAGTTTGCATGGGGAATATAAGAGTCATTATTCAAATTTTATTCTGCATTTAAAATGATCAGAAAATAAAAAATAGATGGAACAAGTCCTGGTAGTGTTCCTATTCTGTCACCCACACACTGGAGCTACAAGAGGACAGTTGTTTGAGCTTTCAATTGAATACTCCTACATTTGTTTACAATCTCCTCACGACCTCCTTTGCAATCTTGCCCGGTGATGACTCAATTGCTTAAATTGACTTTATAATTAGTGTTGGTGTTACTCATTTCAGAAAATGTAATTTCTATTCTTACATGACATATTTTATGCAAAGCAATATTTTTGCCAAGTGGAATTGTGTGTATTAGGCTGTGTCTACACTTGACAGTTAATGCAGTTTTTATATTCTGGTCATGATGTTCTGATCATGGAATTCCGAACACATCATGCGTCTACACTTACATTTAAATGTGTCCACCATGTCCACATAGTGTCCTAATTCCCTTTTTACACGCTATATCATTTTAAATGCCAGTATGTATTCTGCAAACGGTGGAATAGGCCAAATATGATAATAACACAACAACCCATGTTCACCCATGACTGTGTGGCCACGCACGCCTCCAACTCAATCAGCACGCCTCCAACTCAATCAGCACGCCTCCAACTCAATCAGCACGCCTCCGACTCAATCAGCACGCCTCCGACTCAATCAGCACGCCTCCGACTCAATCAGCACGCCTC
>NC_036847.1:23533413-23604058 GCF_002910315.2 Salvelinus sp. IW2-2015 | reverse complement strand
GACTCAATCAGCACGCCTCCGACTCAATCAGCACGCCTCCGACTCAATCAGCACACCTCCGACTCAATCAGCACGCCTTCAACTCAATCATCAAGTTTGCAGACGACACAACAGTAGTAGGCCTGATTACCAACATTGACGAGACAGCCTACAGGGAGGGAGGAGGTGAGGGCCCTGGCAGAGTGGGTCCAGGAAAATAACCTCTCCCTTAATGTCAACAAAATGAAGGAGCTGATCGTGGACTTCAGGAAACAGCAGAGGGAACAGGTCCATATCCACATTGACGGGACCGCAGTGGAGAAGGTGGAAAGCTTCAAGTTCCTTGGCGTACACATCAGTGACAATCTGAAATGGTCCACCCACACAGACAGTGTGGTGAAGAAGGAGGCTGAAGAAATTCAGCTTGGCCCCTAAGACACTCAGACATGTTTACAGATGCACAATTGAGAGCATCCTGTCTGGCTGTATCACCGCCTGGTACGGCAACTGCACCACCCGCAATCGCAGGGCTCTCCAGAGGGTGGTACGGTCTGCCCTACGCATCACCACGGGCTCACTGCCGGACTTCCAGGACACCTACAGCACCYGATGTCACAAGAAGGCCAAATAGATAATCAAGGACATCAACCACCTGAGCCACGGCCTGTTCATCCCGCTATCATCCAGAAGGTGAGGTCAGTACAGGTGCATCAAAGCTGGGACCGAGAGACTGAAAAACAGCTTCTATCTCAAGGCCATCAGACTGTTAAATAGCCATCACTAGCCGGTTACCACCCGGTTACTCAACCCTGCACCTTAGAGGCTGCTGCCCTATCTACATAGACATGGAATCTCTGGCCACTTTAATAATGGAACACTAGTCACTTTAATGTTTACATACTGCTTTACTCATCTCATATGTATATACTGTATTCTATTCTACTGTATTTTAGTCAATGCCACTCCGACATTGCTCGTCCTAATATTTGTATATTTCATAATTCCATTCTTTTACTTTTAGAGATGTATATTGTTGTGAATTGTTAGATACTACTGCACTGTTGGAGCTATGAACACAAGCATTTCGCTACACCCGCAATAACATCTGCTAAATATGTGTATTTGATTGATTTGATGGCAGTTCTGTAGCTAGCCAACAAGCTAGCAAGGGATTGCAAACAGGTTAGCATAACTGTAGCCCCCCCCAAAAATGTGTTTTTCTCAACAGCATTTATGAGCCCAGCAAACACGTTCCTCACACGCTAGGAACGTATTTCCCCCAACTTTATAATGAGAAGGTGCCTCTCGCTCCCATAACACAGACTTGTGGGCATAGTGCTGATGAAGTCGCCCATTGTACGCTCTTTCGGTAGCCTGATTGCGTCCAGACAGGAGAAATCTGCACCCAATGTGTCAGAAGGTGGGCAGCCAGATCTGAACACAATCAGACTGCAATGTGAATTTTGTGCACCTGTCTTTTCAATGCGATCTTTGTATTCTGATAGCAGAAGTCGCATGTAAATGTCAAGTGTAGACACGGCCTTACCCAGTTGCCTGAAGTGAGATCCCATGTCACGGTGGAAGCTATGATCAACCTGGGCTCATAGCATTTCATATTATTCTGTATGTAAATCCGAGACGCTCCGTTTAGTATGTTACGCTTTGTACGGTTACATAAGGCAAATGGTTACTTAAGGCAAAAACGAAAGTAGGGTGGTTGGTTTGGGTGGATGGGTGGGCGTATAATGTGAACGTCTAGCAACCTGAAGGTTGCGAGTTTGAATCTCATCATGGACAACTTTAGCATTTTAGCAAATTATACAACTTTTCAATGACTTACTACTTTTTAGCTACTGTGCAACTACTTACCATGTTAGCTAACCCTTCCCCTAACCCAGACCGTAACCTTTTAAGCTAACCCATGCCCTAATCAGAACCCTAACTCCTTAACCTAACTCCTAAACTTAACCCTAACCCCTAGCGAGCTAGATAATGTTAGCCACCTAGCTAGAATTCGTAACATATTGCATCGTTTGCAAATTCGTAACATATTGTACGTTTTTACTTGTACCCCTTTTTCTCCCCAATTGGTAGTTACAGTCTTGTCCTATCGCTGCAACTCCCTTATGGGCTCGGGAGAGGCGAAGGTCAAGAGACATGTGTCCTCAGAAACATGACCCTGCCAAGCTACACTGCTTCTTGACACACTGCTCACTTAACCCGGAAGCCAGCCGCACCAATATGTCGGAGGAAACACCGTCCACACGGCCCGCCACAAGGATTCGCTCGAGCACGATGGGACAAGGCTGGTCAAACCCTCCCTTAACTCGGACGATGCTGGGCCAATTGTGCGCTGCCTCATTTATATTTCACCCTCTTAAATGTTTCACAACACCTGCAGATCTGCAGTCCACATTTATTTATCTGAGGGGACTAGCTCTACTCATCCATAACTTTTTACTTATCAACCTAGAACTAACTAAAGCCACTGCTTCTATTGTTTGGGGACAATGTGGTTAAAGTTTGGCCCTGGCCAGGCAAAAAGTACTTGGCTGAGAATGTGAAAATATGACTGACTCATATTATAATGCATGAGACCAACAGAAAGTACTTTTGTCCTGCTGGTAAAGGTGGCAGTTTGTCTGTGAAGGCTATGCATCACCATTAAGTGTCAGCCTGGTACTGGGATTCCACTTTGTGCTGATTGCACTGATACTGAGTCAGATAAAGGTCAGGTTTCATTGTTGTGGAAACATTTACTTTTGGATATTATCATTAGCAACATAATGACTAGTCTTATACAATGTCTGACATTAGACTATTATAGGACTTTTTGCCTTCACAAATGCTTAGTTTCTCCTCCATTATTGCTTGTTATTCCTTTTGTATTGACTTACCCCTCACCCAGTCAATCAAACTAGGGCAATTATCATGTCAAGTACAGAAGGCTACACCACCTACAGCATGAAAAACAAACACCCATACTGGACTGTACATACACTATGTACACAAACACTCACACCCCCTTCACACACCCCACAATTCAATGGCAGATTTTTTAAGTCTGTATGTCCTGCCCCTATCATGTTCTTGTCCTGATCCAGTTTAATATTTTATCTGACAACATGTCTTCTTCAGTATGTACAATGATAGTTGACAAGTATGTCCACATTGCCAAACAAATATGTAAATGTACACGTTAGTGTGTACTGTAAGCTTAGTGTGCTTAGTGGGTACTGTAGCTTAGTATGTAATGTAGCTTAGTGTGTACTGTAAGCTTAGTGTGTACTGTAGCTTAGTGTAGCTTAGTGTGTACTGTAGCTTAGTGTAGCTTAGTGTGTTACTGTAGCTTAGGTGTGTACTGTAGCTTAGTTTGTAGCTTAGTGTGTACTGTAGCTTAGTGTAGCTTAGTGTGTACTGTAGCTTAGTGTGTACTGTAGCTTTGTGTGTACTTAGCTTTGTGTTGTTACTGCTAGCTTAGTGTAGCTTAGTGTGTACGGTAGCTTAGTGTGTACTGTAGCGTAGTGTGTACTGTAGCTTAGGTGTAGCTTAGTGTGTTACTGTAGCTTAGTGTGTACTGTAGCTTAGTATGCTTGTGTAATGTAGCTTAGTATGTAATGTAGCTTAGTGTGTACTGCAGCTTAGTGTACTGTAGCTTAGTGTGTACTAGTAGCTTAGTGTAGCTTAGTGGTGTACTGTAGCTAGTGTTAGCTTAGCTGTGTACTGGTAGCTTAGTGTGTACTCTAGCTTAGTGTTAGCTTAGTGTGTACTGTAGGCTTAGTGTGTGTACTGTAAGCTTAGTGTGTACTGTAGCTTAGTGTGCTTAGTGTGTACTGTAGCTTTGTGTGTACTCTAGCTTAGTTGTAGCCTTTAGTGTGTACTGTAGCTTAGTGTGTACTGTAGCTTAGTGTAGCTTAGTGTGTACTGTAGCTTAGTGTAGCTTAGTGTGTACTGTAGCTTAGTGTGTACTGTAGCTTAGTGTAGCTTAGTGTGTACTGTAGCTTTGTGTGTACTGTAGCTTAGTGTAGCTTAGTGTGTACTGTAGCTTAGTGTGTACTGCAGCTTAGTGTAGCTTAGTGTGTACTGTAGCTTACTGTGATCTGTAGCTTACTGAACTGTAGCTTAGTGTGTACTGTAGCTTAGTGTAGCTTAGTGTGTACTGTAGCTTAGTGTGTACTGCAGCTTAGTGTAGCTTACTGTGATCTGTAGCTTACTGTGATCTGTAGCTTACTGTGAACTGTAGCTTAGTGTGTACTGTAGCTTAGTGTTCAGTGATGCCACAATCTTGTTTTGAAGTGATACAAAGCTTCTTTTTGCACTAGCATGCAACCCGTGTTCGGTCTCAATGTGGGTGTCAAATCACATTATTATGTTGACCAACCCGTTCCATAGTCGAGAACAGAACAGGATAGAACATATTCCCAGCAGGTATTTTAGGTTGGAGCCACTGGCCAAGAATCTAGCCGATTTCATTTTATTGGAATTCCAGGCAACCTGAGAAGTGGGTCTCACCCAAATGTGAAGATTAGAAAATATTATGCTTGTGATGCTAAGGAAGCCTGCACTACCCTTCTTACAATAAGATCCAGATTAAGTTAATGCAGACTCCTCCCAAGAAATGTAATATAATTTATTCTGATGAAGGAGTTGTATGTATTTTCTATACTGTACAATGTTTTTATCTACAGTATGTGTGTCAGGCATACAGCACCCTCAGGACTATTGTAACAACATGACAATAGTCCTTTAAGAATGAGGAGGACAGTGATTTGTGAAAGTACAATTAACATTCATTACCCCTCTGAATCATTGTTTCCCCTCAGTGAGGGGAAACAATTCTCTTTTCTGAGAAAGAGGAAGTTGCTTTAAGAGTTTTCTTGGTTCTGTAAAGGAACCACATGGGGCTTTCCTTCAAAATTAACACAATATCAGTGAAAAAGTACTGCTGTAAACTAATCCATGACGTTATTTCTATCAACCATGTCTACTAAAGTACTTGGGTGGGTTTCGCTGAAAGATTCATCCTATACATAGACAAGGTTGAAGGTTTAAGTTGAAAGTGGCTGAGAATGATAGTGATTGACTTGTTTGTTTTTGCTTGCTTGCTGTTTGTATAACAAGCTATTCTAACTCAAATTACAAATATGCCTATCTTGTGATGCAGAGAGAGGTCACYCATCAGTTGTTTTCAAACCAGCTCTATTTCCAGTAACAGCACTGGGGTTCCTGGGATGTAAGTTGGGTTGTGTAGACCAATCCTGGTGAGAAATAGACAGAGGTCCCTGGAAAGATGAGTAAGAGGCCTGGATTCCTGCAGCTCCACTAGGAGACTGGGGTGGACCCTGTCAGAGGCCTATCTGTGGTCAGGGGGTTTCAGGGCCTCTGGTGAACTGGGTGTTGAGCTAGAGTGTGTCCCAAAATAGCACCCTATTCCCTACATAGTGCACTACGTTTGACTAGAGCTTTGGACATCTGATCATGTACTGTCAGCCTAGCAGGGGGTAAACTTTAATGTGCGATCAGATGCACAGGAGAGGAGACATCTGCAGAAGKTTTTTTTAGACATCCCACTAACCTAGTTCCCAACAATCATTTAAAGGTCATCAACCCCTTAGTTATATTGACCGCTGGGCCTCTTCACTGGTCTTAGAGCATACTGTAGGAGTTCAAAAGCAAGACTAAGGCCAAATTCCCCCAAATATTTCATGTCAGAAGTTGGTTTGTGTACCAAGACACATAGTACCATCTACTGGCATAAACTGAGAATAGCAGGCTGGGAGTTTCTTTCATTCACATCCACGGTGGATCATTTGATCATAAGAATAGAGCCATTCGAACCCATCTGGTCTCAGAAAGTCACCTGAAGCATAAGATGTCTTTAGGAAGTCCTGATTTTTATCTCCATCTCTTCATTGAAAGACTCAATCATGGACACTCTTACTGACAGTTATGGCTGCTTCGCATGCTGTATTGTTGTCTCTATCTTCATGCCCTTTGTGCTGTTGTCTGTGCCCAATAATGTTTGTACCATGTTTGTGCTGCTACCATGTTGTGCTGCTTCCATAATGTGTTGTCATGTGTTGCTGCCATGCAATGTTGTCTTAGGTCTCTCTTTATGTAGTGTTGTGGTGTGTTTTGCCCTATATATATATATATATATATATTTTTTTTTATCCCAGCACCAGTCCCCACAGGAGGCCTTTTGGTAGGCCGTCATTGTAAATAAGATGTTGTTCTTAACTGACTTGCCTAGTTAAATAAAATAAAATCCTTGCATACATACATACATACATACATACATACATACATACATACATACATACATACATACATACATACATACATACATACATACATACATACATACATACATACATACATACATACCTTGTCCGAAAGACAGGTGCGCCACGCAATCAATATGGATCAAGTTGAGTTTGTGGTCAGGAAATGCAGGACTGGCACCGATCCATACAAGTGCCACTTTAGCAGGTGGCCTGAGATATTTAGAGAAACTGCTACTCCCCAACCCATTTTCTGTACTATAGTGTTTACGTACTGCCATAGAAATAGAATGAATAGAAAGGGCGTCTCCATTCAAGTCAATGATGGCATAATGGGTGGACATGTTAGCCATTTTGAGTGCACCCATGCCTAGGTTGAAGATGACAAAGGTTAAGACAACGGGATTCTAAATATCCCATAACTCTTTGCAACAATGGGACCAGCTATGGTAGCTAGCACTGGTAGCTAGCAACGGTGCTGGTCCCAGATTTGTGATGACGTTGTCTTAACCTATATAGGAAGTTAAATCAGGAAGTGTACCCTTCAATCTGTGCGGTGATGTATTGAGCCAGCTCAACTGACATTACAAAAAATATATTCCATTGCATGAGCCTCGTCAGTTGGCATCATTTGAATGAACATTCTACATTACCATTGAAATGATTGCATCACAATACCAGGCAGCCATTGTGAGAGTACCCATTAGTTTACATTTCACATTACCAGGGTTAGAGCTTCCAAGTCCATTCTATTCATTCTATTTCTATGTGTACTGCACTGTCTCTCTTTGTTAGAAAGCAAACAAACATGAAATATTCATGTTGTTGACAGTGCTCCCGTCTCTTGGGTTACCGCCTGTATTACAATGGTTGATTATAGTAGATTGAGACGGCTGGATTGTGAGAAGTATTGTTAAAAAGGCCAGCTCCTTTAGACAGCTGTTCTAGCACTGGTCCTTCGAGCCAGATCATTTCTAGAATAGCTGTATGAAGCTGGCTTTTTAACGAGCACAATACCTTAAACACAAWTCTATTGTTTTTGTAGTGTAATTTGGCCAAATCCAGCAATTCCACAGAACAACAGTGAATGGATAATAAGGGACAGCAGCCAGACTAACTCTCACCTCTGTTTCGTTCTTTTCAGAGTGGACAAGACCTTCTCCAGGGCCAGAAGCATATGGTGAGTTGCTCATCTTCTGATTCTGTGTCATGTAGAATCAGCTACAATACGTTCTAATCGAATGTACAGTGCATTCAGAAACTATTCAGACCCCTTCCCTTATTCCACATTTTGTTACGTTACAGCCTTATTCTAAAATGGATTCAATTAATTGTATTCCTCATCAATCTACACACAATACCCCATAATGACAAAATGAAAATATGTTTTTTTTTTAAATACAGTAATACCGTATTTATATAACCATTCACACCCTTTGCTATGAGACTCGAAATTCATGAGCTATGAGGCTCAGATCCATCCTGTTTCCATTGATCATCCTGGAGATGTTTCTACAACTTGATTGGAGTCCACCTGTAGTAAATTCAATTGATTGGACATGATTTGGAAAGGCTCACACCTGTCTACAGTGCCTTGCAAAAGTATTCATCCCCCTCTGCGTTTTTCCTATTTGGTTGCATTACAACCTGTAATTTAAATTGATTTTTATTTGGATTTCATGTAATGGACATATGCAAAATAGTCCAAATTGGTGAAGTGAAATGAAAAAAATTACTTGTTTAAATGATTATTATTATTTTTTTAAACAGAAAGTGGTGCATGCATATGTATTCACCCCCTTTGTTATGAAGCCCCTAAATAAGAGCTGGTGCAACCAATTGCCTTCAGAAATCACATAATTAGTTAAACAAAGTCCACCTGTGTGCAATCTAAGTTTCACATGATCTGTCACGTTATCTCAGTATATATACACCTGTTCTGAAAGGCCCCAGAATCTGCAACACCTCTAAGCAAGGTGCACCACCAAGCAAGCAGCACCATGAAGACCAAGGAGCTTTCCAAACAGGTCAGGGACAAAGTTGTGGAGAAKTACAGATCAGGGTTGGGTTATAAATAAATATCAGAATCTTTGAACATCCCACGGAGCACCATTATATCCATTATTTTAAAAAGGGAAAGAATATGGCACTACAACAAACCTGCCAAGAGAGGGCCGCACACCAAAACTCACAGACCAGGCAAGGAAGGCATTAATCAGAGAGGCAATAAAGAGACCAAAGATACCCCTGAAGGAGCTGCAAAGCTCCACAGCGGAGATTGGAGTATCTGTCCATAGGACCACTTTAAGCCGTACTCTCCACAGAGCTGGGCTTTACGGAGGAGTGGCCAGAAAAGCCATTGCTTTTGGTGTTCGCCAAAAGGCATGTGGGAGACTCTCCAAACATATGGAAGAAGGTACTCTGGTCAGACTAAAATTGAGCTTTTTGGCCATCAAGGTCAACACTATATCTGGCGCAAACCCAACACYTCTCATCACCCTGAGAACACTATCCCAACAGTGAAGCATGGTGGTGGCAGCATCATGCTGTGGGCATGTGTTTCCATCGGCAGGGACTGGGAAACTGGTTAGAATTGAAGGAATGATGGATGGTGCTAAATACAGGGAAATTCTTGAGGAAAAGCTGTTTCAGTCTTCCAGAGATTTGAGACTGGGACAGAGGTTCACCTTCCAGCAAGACAATGACCCTAAGCATACTACTAAAGCAACAGTCGAGTGGTTTAAGGGGAAACATTTAAATGTCTTGGAATGGCCCAGTCAAAGCCCAGACCTCAATCCAATTGAGAATCTGTGGTATGACTTAAAGATTGCTGTACACCAGCGGAACCCATCCAACTTGAAGGAGCTGGAGCAGTTTTGCCTTGAAGAATGTACAAAAATCCCAGTGGCTAGATGTGCCAAGCTTATAGAGACATGCCCAAAGAGACTTGCAGCTGTAATTGCTGCAAAAGGTGGCTCTGCAAAGTATTGACTTTGGGGGGTGAATAGTTATGCACACTTACATTTTCTGTTTTTTTTGTCTTATAAAAAATATTTTGCATCTTCAAAATGGTAGACATGTTGTGTAAATCAAATGATACAAACCCCCCAAAAATCAATTTAAATTCCAGGTTGTAAGGCAACAAAATAGGAAAAATGCCAAGGGGGGTGAAGACTTTCGCAAGCCACTGTATATAAGGTCCCACAGTTGACAGTGCATGTCAGAACAAAAACCAAGCAATGAGGTCGAAGGAATTGTCCGTAGAGCTCCGAGACAAGATTGTGTCAAGGCACAGATCTGAGTAAGGGTACCAAAACATTTCTGCAGCATTGAAGGTCCCCAAGAACACAGTGGCCTCCATCATTCTTAAATGGAAGAAGTTTGGCCAGACGGAAGCCGCTACTCAGTAAAAGGCACAGGATAGCCCGCTTGGAGTTTGCCAAAAGGCACCTAAAGACTCTGACCATGAGAAACAAGATTCTCTGGTCTGATGAAACCAAGATTAAACTCTTTAGCCTGAATGCCAGGGGTCACATCTGGACGGAACCGGGCACAATCCCTACGGCGAAGCATGGTGGTGGCAGCATCATGCTGTGGGGATGTTTTTCAGTGGCAGGGATTGGGAGACTAGTCAGGATCGAGGGGAAGAAGGAATGGATCAAAGTACAGAGAGATCGTTGATGAAAACCCTGCTCCAGAGCACTCAGGACTTCAGACTGGGGAGAAGATTCACCTTCCAACAGGACAATGACCCTAAGCACACAGCCAAAACAACTCAGGAGTGGCTTTTGAAACAAGTCTCTGAATGTCCTTGAATAGCCCAAGCAGAGCAAGGATTTGAACCCAATCGAACATCTCTGGAGAGACCTGAAAATAGCTGTGCAGCGACGCTCCCCATCCAATCTGATAGAGCTTGAGAGGATCTGCAGAGAAGAAGGAGATGATTGTGGACTACATGAAAAAGAGGACCGAGCACACCCCCATTCTCATCGACGGGGCTTCAGAGGAGCAGGTTGAGAGCTTCAAGTTCCTTGGTGTCCACATCACCAAGATCTAAGATAGTCGTGAAGAGGGCACAACAAAACCTATTCCCCCTCAGGAGACTGAAAAGATTTGGCATGGGTCATGAGACCCTCAAAAGGTTCTACAGCTGCACCATCGAGAGCATCCTGACTGGTTGCATCACTGCCTGGTATGGCAACTGCTCGGCCTCCAACCGCAAGGCACTACAGAGGGTAGTGCGAACAGCCCAGTACATCACTGGGGCCAGGCCTCCTGMCATCAAGGACCTCTATACCAGGCAGTGTCAGAGGAAGATCCTAAAAATTGTCCAAGACTCCAGCCACCCTAGTCTTAGACTGTTCTCTCTGCTACCGCACGGCATGCGATACCGGAGTGCCAAGTCTAGGTCCAAGAGGCTTCTAAACAGCTTTTATCCCCAAGCCATAAGACTCCTGAACACCTAATCAAGTGGATACCTAGACTATTTGCATTGCCCCCCTCCCTATTTAACATCGTTGCTACTCTCTGTTGTTATCATCTATGCATAGTCACTTTAATATCTCCACCTACATGAACACTCAGCAAAAAAAGAAACGTCACTTTTTCAGGACCCTGTCTTTCAAAGATAATTCATAAAAATCCAAGTAACTTCACAAATCTTCATTCTAAAGGGTTTAAACACTTTTTCCCATGCATGATCAATGAACAATAAATGAACATGCACCTGTGGAACGGTCGTTAACTGCCTACAGTCTGTAAGCTGTTAGTGTCTTAAGGTCACAGTTATGAAAACTTAGGACACTAAAGAGGCCTTTCTACTGACTCTGAAAACACCAAAAGAAAGATGCCCAGGGGCCCTGCTCATCTGTGTGAATGTGCCCTAGGCATGCTGCAAGGAGGCATGAGGACTGCAGATGTCACCAGGGCAATAAATTGCAATGTCCGTACTGTGAGACGCCTAAGACAGCGCTACAGGGAGACAGGACGGACAGCTGACCTGCACAGGATTGGTACGTCCGAACATCACACCTGCGGGACAGGTACAGGATGGCAACAACAACTGCCCGAGTAACACCAGGAACGCACAATCCCTTCATCAGTGCTCAGACTGTCCGCAGTAGGCTGAGAGAGGCTGGACTGAGGGCTTGTAGGCCTGTTGTAAGGCAGGTCCTCACCAGACATCACCGGCAACATCGCCGCCTATGGGCACAAACCCACTGTTGCTGGACCAGACRGGACTGGCAAAAAGTGCTCTTCACTGACGAGTCGCGGTTTTGTTTCACCAGGAGTGATGGTCGGATTCGTGTTTATCGTTGAAGGAATGAGCGTTACACCATTACACCGAGGCCTGTACACTGGAGCGGGATTGATTTGGAGGTGGAGGGTCCGTCATGGTCTGGGGCGGTGTGTCACAGCATCATCGGACTGAGCTTGTTGTCATTGCAGGCAATCTCAACGCTGTGCATTACAGGGAAGACATCCTCCTCCCTCATGTGGTACCCTTCCTGCAGCCTCATCCTGACATGACCCTCCAGGATGACAATGCCACCAGCCATACTGCTCGTTCTGTGCGTGATTTCCTGCAAGACAGGAATGTCAGTGTTCTGCCATGGCCAGCGAAGAGCCCGGATCTCAATCCCATTGAGCACGTCTGGGACCTGTTGGATCGGAGGGTGAGGGCTAGGGCTAGGGCTAGGGCCATTCCCCCCCAGAGTGCCTTGGTGGAAGAGTGGGGTAACAGCAAGAACTGGTGAATCTGAAACAGTCCATGAGGAGGAGATGCACTGCAGTATTTAATGCAGCTGGTGGCCACACCAGATACTGACTGTTACTTTTGATTTTGACCCCCCCTTTGTTCAGGGACACATTATTAAATTTTTGTTAGTCACATGTCTGTGGAACTTGTTCAGTTTGTCTGTTGAATCTTGTTATGTTCACACAAATATTTACAAATAAACGCAGTTGACAATGAGAGGACGTTTCTTTTTTTGCTGAGTTTACATATTACCTCAACTAAACGGTGCCCCCGCACATTGACTCTGTACCGGTACCCCCCTGTATATAGTCTCGCTATTGTTATTTTACTGCTGCTCTTTAATTACTTGTTACTATTATTTCTTAATCTTATCCGTATTTTTTTTAAATTGCATTGTTGGTTGGGGGCTTGTAAGTAAGCATTTCACTCTAAGGTCTGCACTGTTGTATTCGGCACATGTGACTAATAACATTTGATTTGATTTGAAGAATGGGAGAAAGTGCCAAGCTTTTAGCGTCTTACCCAAGAAGACTGAAGGTTATAATCGCTGCCAAAGGTGCTTCAACAAAGTAATGAGTCAAGGGTCTGAATACTTATGTAAATGTCAATTTCATTTTTATTATTATTTTTTTTACATTTGCCAACATTTCTAAAAACCTGTTTTTGTTTTGTCGTTATAGGGTATTGTGTGTAGATTGATGATGGGGGGGACAATTTAATCAATTTTAGAATAAGGCTGTAATATAACAAAATGTGGAAAAAATCAAGGGGTCTGGAATACTTTCCGAGTACACTGTATGCCATTTAGCAGACGCTTTTCTTCAAAGCGACTTACAGGCATGCATGTATACATTTGTACGTATGGGTGGTCCCAGGAATCAAACCCACTATCCTGGCATTGCAAGTGCTATGCTCTACCAACTGAGCTACAGAGGACCACATTGTCCATAAGTTGCAGTATATTTATAGTGATACACTATATATACAAAAGTATATGGACACCCCTTCAAATTAGTGGATTAGGCTATTTTAGCCACAACCACTGCTGACAGGTATATAAAATGGAGCACACAGGCATGTAATCATCATAGACAAACATTAGCAGTAAAATGGCCTTACTGAAGCGCTCAGTGACATTCAACATGGCACCATCATAGGATGCCACCTTTCCAACAAGTCAGTTCGTCAAATTTCAGCTCTGCTAGTGCTGCCCCGGTTAACTGTAAGTGCTGTTATTGTGAAGTGGAATCATCTAGGAGCAACAACGGCTCCTAGCTTCATGAAATGGGTTTCCATGGCCAAGCAGCCGCACACAAGCTTAAGATCACCATGCGCAATGCCAAGCGTCGGCTGGAGTGGTGTAAAGCTCGCCGCCATTGGACTCTCGTGCAGTGGAGACGCGTTCTCTGGAGTGATGATTCACGCATCATCATCTGGGAGTCCGATGGATTTATCTGGGTTTGGCGGATGCCAGGAGAACACTACCTGCCCCAATATATAGTGCCAACTGTAAAGTTTGGTGGAGGAGGAATAATGGTCTGGGGCTGTTTTTCGTGGTTCGAGCTAGGCCCCTTAGTTCCAATGAAGGGAAATATTAACGCTACATCATATAATGACATTCTAGACGATTCTGTGCTTCCAACTTTGTGGCAACAGTTTAGGGAAATGGTTTCTCGAGATCGGTGTGGAAGAACTTGACTGGCCTGCACAGAGCCCTGACCTCAACCCCATCAAACATCTTTGGGATGAATTGGAATGCCGACTGCGAGCCAGGCCTAATCGCCCAATCTCACTCATGCTCTTGTGCTAAATGGAAGCAAGTCCCTGCAGCAATATTCTAACATCTAGTGGAAAGCCTTCCCAGTAGACAGGAGGCTGTTATAGCAGCAAAGGGGGGACCAACTCCTAATTAATGCCCATGATTTTGCAATGAGATGTTCGACGAGCAGGTCTCCACATACTTTTGGTCATGTAGTGTACATACAGGTGAATGAAAAGTAAGGCGTTTGGCTCTCTATAGGGCATTCAGTTTGTGAGACACTAGTGAGACACTAGTAATATGATACGAATTTGAACAGTATCACTTAAGAGGCAACAGAGTAAGCAAGATAAATGAGCCACAGAGAGACGACGAACATGGGACACTGTCCCGCCCAATCGCTCTCCCTGCCTGCAGTCCCCCTCCCAGGTCCCGTTGCCACAGTAACTGCAGGCAGGCACTGCCTAACTGTTCTGCAGTGTTGGCAGGATAGGGTGGTGCTGATGCGCAGGCAAGGTGAGGCTGAGGCTCTGTTCTGATGCGGAGTGGACCTGGCACCGGCACTGCAGACACACAGACAGGAGCAGATGGAGCACACCTCTCCCTGGCTGTCCTGAAGGTTGAAAGGCAGCACTGGATGTCCTGGATGTCAGCCCGACCTCCAACCCTCTCTCTCTAGGTGACCGCACCAGGATAGTGCCTCTCTACCTTGTCCCTGTGAGAGTACGCCCTCAGGACCCTCCATTCTCTGCCTTGTTGAGCCAGGCCTGCATTACTCAACACTACCTGGAACACAGGAGGAAAGGGGAGTGGGACCGGTACTTCCTGACACTGCAGAGCACGTAATGCAAGGATGGAGTCAGACAATTCGGGAATACAGTGTTATTTTAAGTTTCTGTTGTAATACATATAGCTGAATGTAATTTGGTGGTCAATAGTAGCCTTGCGTTGGTCTGCGCAACCTCTTTCTTTGGGCTGAAGAATTCCTTGGTAGACCAGATCAACCCTTGGAACAAAAAGCATGGCCAACTGGGCGGAGCATAGTTGAAAGTTGAATGACACAGGCTGTACCTGGTATCAGCTATCCTCAAAGCCCTTTCTCAACGTCTCTCCAATGTGGGAAAAAAAATGAATTGCTAACAAAGCCAAGGGGATCGTCTGGCTGCATTTACATTTCAGGCTTGGACAGAGGACTTCCAGAAAGTTTGTTTTGTAGGCCCACATAGAGGTCTTGTTGCAGGAAGCCAGCCTGCTGAAACATCACACAGTACAAGGTATTATAGAGAAGCCTAGTGCTTCTCTATTACCCTCTAACAAGGACAATAAAAGCACAAGACACCAACATGCCTTGCTCACCTTTCCGAATTGGAAGGCCAAAAAAATTCTGGTGAGTTTACCTTTCGTTTGTGCGATAGAAAGGAATTCTTCCATTGTTTTTGCATGTAGAAATAGCAAGGGCATTTGCTGTGCATAATCACATATTGATAAGGGTATTTGTTGACCCACTTCACTTGGGATAAGCCTGAAGATGCCAGATTTAGAATTTACCAAGTGCAGATAACCTTGTGTTCAGACCTTTGATTGGCCCATTGGCAAACCATATCAGCAAATTGGAATTTCATTAGAAGCAGATGCTGCTAAAATACTAGCGTGATTTTCTCTACTTCTTCATAATGGTGCCAGTTTTTATTTCTCAGGTAGACGGCTTACTTCCTCCAACAGATATTTGGGATAAATGGCACTTTTGTTGATTTGCAATCTCCTCTGTGACCAGTCTGTTTCTCCCTGTCGGTCTTCCCTTTGAGTTATTTAGGTTAGTGCCTGTACCTACCTGAGACATTAGCATTAATACTGAGCTGTGCAGTGAAGACAGTTTGAGAGTGATTAGCTCCCCTCATGCTGTATGGGCTCATTAGCATTGACTGTGGAACCAGGATTCAGCCCTCTGTGTTTGCTCAATGTCATGTACTGCATAGGACGGCTCAAGGCTTACAAGGGCTCAGGTCAATCTATATCACTATGAAGTGCAACCAAAATGTTTAGATCTGTTATGGACAAAGTGAGGTTGGTTTCACTTAGCTGTGTCTATGTTCTTCCTATATCCCTCTGCAATGTGAAAGAGTATGTAGAGTAGAGTGATTGCAAACACCCTGAAGGGAATGAGAAGTTAGATAAAGGACAGAGCCAGTCTGTGAACGATCTACTGTACATGCTTTCATCTCCCTTTATCATTCCTGCTGCTACTGCTGGATTTGAATAATCCTCTGGGAAACATGTGAATAACTCACAAGATATTATCATGGTCATCCACATTTTTACTTGTTATCAGACAAGGTCTTAGAATGAGCACTTGTGTCACAGAAACAGCTGGACCCCCTTTAACCTGTGGCCGTCTCTCTAAAAGCCCCTGAAAGGGATAGCAGTAATTGGTTGGAATCCCATGTTGGTTGGTAAGCTGACAGGGGAGAAAGATGGAAGATAGAGGATGAAGGGAGAAAGATAGGGGAGGAAGATGGAGAATGAAGGGAGCAAGATGGAGAATGAAGGGAGCAAGAATGGAGAATGAAGGAGCAAGATGGAGAATGAAGGGAGCAAGATGGAGAATGAAGGGAGCCAAGATGGAGAATGAAGGGAGGAAGGAAGATAGAGAATGAAGGGAGGGAGGAAGATAGAGAATGAAGGGAGGGGGAAGATAGAGAATGAAGGGAGGGGGGAAGATAGAGAATGAAGGGAGGGGGGAAGATAGAGAATGAAGGGAGGGGGGAAGATAGAGAATGACGGGAGGGGGAAGATAGAGAATGAAGGGAGGGGGAAGATAGAGAATGAAGGGAGGGGGAGATAGAGAATGAAGGAGGGGGGAAGATAGAGAATGAAGGGAGGGAGGAAGATAGAGAATGAAGGGAGGAAGATAGGGGAGGAAGATGAAGGATGGAAGATGGAGGAGGAAGATGGAGAGGATGAAGGGAGGAAGATAAGGGATGAATATGAAGGGATGAAGGGAGGAAGATGGAGTGGAGAGTGGAGTGCCTGAGGTGTTGTGTAAGAAGCTTCTCCCCTACCTCCCTCACCCTCCCTCCTAGACTACACTCCTCTCCTCCGTCCATGGAGCTAGGGGATTAATGTGCCAGCCAGCCTGACATTGTGTAACTTCCTCTCCACGGTGACTCCATCCATTAGACTAACTCCTCATGTGCTGGACCCTGAGCCTCAACCAGGGCCATCCATGCCTCAGCTCCCCCCAGAGAGACCTCACACAGGCAGGCTACTCCTGCAGATACACTCACTATCAATACAGGCCGCAGGGCCCAAGGTTTACACAACCACAACCTCTCTCTCAAGGAAGGATACTGATTCTTGGAATCGGTTTTACAGGGGAACAAAAAATGTCATGCCCGTTGTCAAATGATCTGTTTCAATGTATGTCTAAATGAGCAGAAACTGCTAAACTGCTAATTTGTTGAGGCATAATTCACAATATTACACTACAGGCACGGTGGTTTAGAAAAGGGTGTTGTATGGGTGGTGTATGCTGTGACTTTGCCTGTGGTTGTATGCCCTCTAGTGGCCAAGTGTACCCTACCCAATGGATTCAGCCTCTAGCTTGAAAGTCTAAAAGATTTGTATTCAGGAAATTGATTTTGTCATTCTGTTCTGTGAACACCCACTGCTGAACCCTCCCTGTGTTTAGGGTAAACTGAGGTTAGAGATGTCATTGTGCACGCTCCTCTATTTGTGTACTCTCCAGGACCAATGAAGAGGCCCAGCAGTCACTGAGTATGTAACCCAGGCTTACAGATGTAGGAACTTAATTTGATCACCCTCTTGCAGGAGAACTTTCCTACAGTGCAAGACTTTTAAAACGTGTTGTATTTGAGGTTTAAAAAGGCTTCCACTTTTTCAATTTTGGCCTTTTCCCTTAYGAAAAATGTATTAACCACTACAAATATTTCCATGAATTATAATCCACATAATAATTCACTTTCTCCTGTTGTGGCAAACTGGTTCAAATTAAGATGTTACCTTGCATGTGCACACTCCTCTGTGCATGTAGCTAGCTGAGTTCTCTGGCTGGCAGAAAGAGGGGGACAGGGGGGAGAACACTGTCATACCCAATCAGCCAAGACCTTCTATCGGTCTCCTTCAGCCCGCTGTCTGTCCTGTCTGACTAAATATAGCAAGAGAGAAACAAGCTAACCCCCTGGTTCTAACTTCTCACAGACACACCAGTCCAAATACAGTCAATCAAATTGATTTATAAAGCCCTTTTTACATCAGCAGATGTCACAAAGTCCTATACAGAAACCCAGCCTAAAACCCCAAAGAGCAAGCAATGCAGATGTAGAAGCACGGTGGCTAAGAAAAACTCCCTAGAAAGACCAGAACCTAGTAAGAAACCTAGAGAGGAACCAGGCTATGAGGGGTGACCAGTCCTCTTCTGGTTGTGCCGGTGGAGATTATAAGAGTACATGGTCATTAAGGCCAGATTGTTCTTCAATATGTTAAAAAGTTCATAGATGACCAGCAGGGTCAAATAATAATCCCAGTGGTTATAGAGGGTGCAACAGTTAAACACCTTGAGTAAATAAATGTCAGTTGGATTTTCTTAAACGAACATTCAGAGGTCAAGCAAGACACCAGGTGTGGTAATCTTGACAGAGAACTTTGTTCTTTTCTCATTTGATATCGAGTTTGAATTTGTCACATTAGAAGAAGTAATTTGGTAGCCTTTTGGGCAGTTTAGTCTTATTTTCCCCTTTAAAGCGACAATCAACAGTTGAAACAATAACAAAGGTATCCCTGCCTCTGTTTCAGTAAAAAGCTACGGGATGGGGCTGGAGAAATTATAGTTTTAACCATGTATTGAATTGTGAGGCTATATAGTGTTTGTTTAAATGTTCTTTATTTGGAGTAAAACAAATGTATATTTGGGGTTATGATGGGGTACGACAGTTGAACTAAGCTCATGAAGCATTTCTAAGTTATATTCTTCAAGAATCAATGGGTGCATATCATTAATTTATAAGTCAAAAATGTATGTAACAACTGCAGATTGCCCCTTTAATATTATTGTCCTGTGTGTTAACATCTTTGAACATGTACACACTTCCTATATGATATTTTTATTTAAACCATTGAGACCTGGGTCTCTTTCACAAGGGAGCCCTGCACATACAATTCGTAGACAAATCAAATGTAAATTYGATTATTACGCTAAAATACAGTACAACAAGCAATCAAGAGAAACACATTCCTCAGCAAATAGTTCTCCAATCAATATTTGTAATTGTCCAAGCGGCATCAGAGCATCCAATTGCAGTGTATTTTGCAGTTGGTTCCAACAATGAGGAGATTTAAAACTGAAGGCGGATTTACCTAATTCGGTGGAGACCCAAGGAACTTCAAGAGTTAACCAACCCTGTGAGCAGGTCTGGTATCTCATGTTTTTTTATACTTGAACAACAAAGTTAGATAAGTTGGCCTTCCACATTAAGGTCCTTTAAGGACATCTGTGATGTGTGTGGATTGTTAAACAGCATACAATAGGATGTCCTTTGTGGGAAGGCTAGATACAGGAGAATTTGTGTTTTAAGCCAACAGAGGCCAGACACTGAGCTGAGGTTAGATGATTCCAGTACATTTTACACTCTAGTTCCTGTTTAGAGGAGCTTTAAAGACATGCTCCAGTACTTTGGCAACTAAGAAAGTATTTTTTAAACATCCCACTTTGGGAGTGTGTAGTTCATACATGCATAATCTATAAGCAGAATTACTGCCATACATTGCAGGGCGGGCCCAACAGCTCAGTGGACACAGCAGAGAGCGCAAGACAGAGAACAATGACTTGATGCACATATCTGTACATATCTGTGTAACAGTTTAGCTTCCGTCCCTCTCCTCGCCCCTACCTGGGCTCGAATCAGGGACCCTCTGCACACATCGACAACAGCCACCCTCGAAGCATYGTTACCCATCGCGCCCCAAAAGCCACAGCCCTTGCAGAGCAAGGGGAACAACTACTTCAAGGTCTCAGAGCGAGTGACATCACCGATTGAAAATATATTAGCGCACACCCCGCAAACTAGCTAGCCATTTCACATCGGTTACATCTGCACATATGTGAAGTAGTACACAATTTTCTGAGATCACTTTGCTAAAAAGTATTCCAAAGTACTGGAGAATCTCTAAGTATCTACATGGGGATGTAATCCATTTTCCTGCACTATGCTGCAGAGATTTTCTCTTCCTATTTTGTTATTGTTATCTGATTGACAGACTGACAGACAGCACTCAGTGATAACGAGGGAGGATCCACGTTTTCTAGCAGAATAATACATCACAACAGAGAGATACAAGTGACTGTTTTTGTTTCCCACTATTGTTTAAAAGGCATCATGGTGATTTCCCTAGGGTGTTATTTTCCAGGAATATCTGGGCAGGCAGGCAGGGAGGGAGGGAGGCAGCTGCAGTGAAAGCATTGGGGATTGGGAATCTAAAGCTGCAAGAGAGGATATGGTTTATTGAGAATCACCTGCTATTTTGAATGCATACTAATGATACAGGCAACTGTCAGCGGGAGGCAAAGGTAAATAAGGTGCATGTTAGGATGCTGGTCTCACACAACACTTTGCTCACAAATGGAATACTTTACTTAGTCATTCAACATATCGAAAGAGCTAACATTTTGAAAGAGCAAAAGTTTGTATTTTGTCTTCCAACAGATTGTCATTGTTGCATGACTTACAGTGGCCCCATTTGTATATATTTGAAAGCACAAGAGTCATGCTTCAAGCTTTCCCAGACTGTGCTATGTTTGCCATTGCAGCCAAACACTTTAACTCTTGATAAGGATTAAGGGAACTGTTTCCTTATCGTTAAATGACAGGCCAAATGGACTTTTGGGCTTTTGTTGAGGAACCAATTAAGAATGACTCTCTGTCAGACTAATCTGCCTTTTGACTGCGGTCCAATATTAGCAAGATCTGCTGTCTCTTAAGGCTAGAAGTCGTCTTCATTTGGAAGGGGAGATTATGGTCTTAAAACGCACTATGCTGCCAGAGGAGAATGTTGAGAATGATGCACTTTTAGTAGGATATGCAATTCATCATATCTGCCTAGAGGTGACCTGTGTGTCACATTGCTCTGAGCGGATGGGATAGGACATAGTATGCTAGCGCGTGTGATGCCTGTGACACATGATGCCTGGCTCCGTGCAGAATAAACACACTGAGAGACGAATACTATTGCACCCATGATGAGTACTTGAATTGTAATGTTTACAATAAAAGAAACTCATAAATGTGCGTGCGCATCATCTTTTGAAACACACACACACACACACACACACACACACATACACACACACACAGGAGACAGTGATGCATCATCTCAGCTCCCATCCCTCTGAAATTGTACCCATTCCGGCCAGCTCTATCACACTGCCTGGGGGCTGGGGTGGGGGTGAAGATTTCAAGGGCCCCTGAAGGGAGCAGGTGAATCTCAGTCCACAACACATATGGACTGCTCCTGTCTGTGGCTGTTAGAGGGAAAAGGAAGGACAGGGTAGTACAGGAGTGACTGGTGGCAGCCAGACCAGACCAGAGCAGACCGGACCAAACCAGAGCAGGGCAGCAGGTGATGTTGTCATGTGACCTATTTAGAACAGATTAAGCCAGAGGCTGACTGAAAACATCTGAGCTACTCATTGTCATGATGCTAATGTATTAGAGGAATGGGGTGAACATGGGGACCATGGAGGACATGCAGAACATCTGCTACATACATTTAAAATGTGTGTAGAAGACTTCCTCCTTATATTTATATATCAGTGTTTTGGGGGGGGGGTGCTTGATTGAAATGCTTGTTGACCCCGGAAGGGAATAAGGAATTAGAGATAATCTACAGTGATGTTGGACCAAATAGTGTAGTGTGGGCCGGCCATTCGTTGGTCCAATTCCTCCCGAGGTGATGCTGGAGCGTGTTACCTTGCCTGGGCTGGGATGTTCAATCCCTCCTTCTCTCATTGACCTTTAATACACAACATTCATACATACTGTACATGATGTCCCATCTGTTCTCTCACCTCCCTGGCCCCTTCACAGCAGGGTCATCTGGGCTGAGGGAGGGATGGGGGGGATGTAGTGACGGAGGGAGGGAGGACAGGCTATCACACCACTCAAACCCCTAATCAACATGAATAGACCATCTGTTATCCTAGGCAGAGCAATATGAACACTGTAATAGTTAATCTATCAACTGTGATAGATCACATTGATCATACTGGAAGATGTAGAGAGCAGCTGACCTGCTCATTCCTTCAGTTTTATCAAAGCTTGAAGTGGTAAAATGTATCCAGTTTTTCCTGTGAGAAATACAGTATCTCATCACATGTAAGCTCTCTATGAGAAAAGAGCAGCTGAGAGAGATTGAGCGTTTAGCAGCCCATCAGTTCTGTAATACTGAGGTCTGATTTGTTGGCATGTTTTCCATGCCTCAGATCCCGTGTGTGATGTGTCTGTGATGGGGTTGTAAACCCGGGCCAGGCCGSGCAGGCTGCTCTGGGGTCAACGGATGGTCACACGCAGCTAGCCACCCAGAGACAGATCTCACAGATCCATCCATCCACGCAATACACTTCTCCTGCCTCTCTCTGACACCAGCAAATGAGACACAGAAAGCCAGAAGGTAACATAGTGGTTCCTTCATCGTTTTCCCACAGCTCATAAATTGACAAACCTGCAGTGTGGCACRTTTTTACATACAGTCTGTCAATATTCATCTATACTTCCCCATACAATGAAGTGGGGTTCAGGATCAGATATCTTGTTGTTGGTGCTCAGCCAACTGTGTACATATTCCAGAGGATGACTCAATCTGGCTGTGGGGAGCCTGCCAGTGCAGGGCTACTTTTCCTAAAGCCCAGAATGGCTGGCTGCTGCTGCTGGAAGGAAGACATGAAGGAAGACAAGTCTGGCACAGACTTTTTAACCAAGTCTCAGTAATAATAAAAATTATACGTGTTGGTTTGAGAAGCCAGAATTACAATAAGATCCATTTTCACAATCAAAGTGGTGGAAAAAGTACCCAATTGACATACTTTAGTAAAAGTAAATATACCTTAATAGAAATTGACTCAAGTAAAAGTGAAAGTCACCCAAGTATACTTAAGTATCAAAAGTAAATGTAATTGATAAAATATTCTTAAGTATCAAAAGTAAAAGTAAAATTCAAATGATTTACATTAAGCAAAATCAGACAGCACCATTTTCTTTTTTTWATGTATTTTTCTTTTTATGGGCAGCCAGRGGAACACTTCAACACTCAGACATAATTTACAAATAAAGCATTTGTGTTTAGTGAGTCCTCTGGATCAGAGGGAGTAGGGATGACCAGGGATGTTCTCTTGATAAGTGCGTGAATTTGATCATTTTCCTGTCCTGCTAAGCATTCAAAATGTAACGAGTACTTTTGGCTGTCAGGGAAAATGTATGCAGTAAAAAGTACATTATTTTTTTACATTAATGTAGTGAAGTAAAAGTAAAAGACCCATCTGGTTGCACTTAGTGGRACTATCATTTGTTTTTCAAGAGGACAATGACCCAACACACCTCCAGGCTGTGTAAGGGCTATTTGACCAAGAATGAGAGTGATGGAGTGTTGCATCAGATGACCTTGCCTCCACAATCACCCAACCTCAACCCAATTGAGATGGTTTGGGATGAGTTGGACCGCAGAGTGAAGGAAAAGCAGTGCTCAGCATATGTGGGAACTCGTTCAAAGGGTGACTACTTTGAAGGTTCTGAAATATAAAATATATTTTGGATTTGTTTAACCCTTTTTTGTTTACGACATGATTCCATATGTGTTATTTCATAGTTTTGATGTCTTCACTATTATTATACAGTGTAGAAAGAAAAACCCTTGAATGAGTAGGTGTGTCCGAACTTTTGACTGGTACTGTATATGTACTGAGCGTGTCTGATGCTCTGCAAAAAAAGAAACGTCCCTTTTTCAGGACCCTGTCTTTCAAAGATACTTTGTAAAAATCATAATAATTTCACAACGTGTAAATGGTTTTAATACTGTTTCCCATGCTTGTTCAATGAACCATAAACAATGAATGAACATGCACCTGTGGAACGGTCGTTAAGACACTAACAGCTTACAGGTAGGCAAGTAAGGTCACAGTTATGAAAACTTAGGACACTAAAGAAGCCTTTCTACTGACTCTGAAAAACACCAAAAGAAAGAGGCCCAGGGTTCCTGCTCATCTGCGTGAATATGCCTTGCAATGTCCATACTGTGAGACGCCTAAGACAGCGCTACAGGGAGACAGGACAGACAGCTGATCATCCTCGCAGTAGCAGACCACGTGTAACAACACCTGCACAGGATCGGTACATCYGAACATCACACCTGCGGGACAGGTACAGGATGGCAACAACAACTGCCCGAGTTACACCGGGAATGCACAATCCCTCCGTCAGTGCTCAGTGCTCAGACTGTCCGCAATAGGCTGAGAGAGGCTGGACTGAGGGCTTGTAGGCCTGTTGTAAGGCAGGTCCTCACCAGACATCACCGGCAACAACGTTGCCTATGGGCACAAACCCACCGTTGCTGKACCAGACAGGACTGGCAAAAAGTGCTCTTCACTGATGAGTCGCGGTTTTGTCTCACCAGGAGTGATGGTCAGATTCCCGATGACCCTCCAGCGTGACAATGCCACCAGCCATACTACTCGTTCTGCTCGTTCTGTTCCCAACCCTTCTCCTCTCGCTACTGCTGACCTTTGCAGATTCTGCCAATATGCTCCTGAAGTTGGCAGTAATAGGCTACACCGGGGGTCAGCAACCTTTTCCATTTGGAGTGCCAATTTATTTTACAATTGCATGCCAATTATGATTTTCATATGCACATTTTCGTGGAACAATTTCATTYATTTTACAATAGTCTTTGTATCTCAAAATCATTGTCATGTGGTTCATTGAAATTCTATCTAAATGAAAATGATGCAAATCTACATTGCATCAAATATTGTGGGCCCTCAGTTTCCCACACCAGTGAGCTCGGGACAGACACAGCTGTTGGCTATTTGTGCAAGGGATAAGAAGAAATAAGGTATTTTATGACATTTTTCCCTTTGATGCCGAGTGGTAGAAATACATTGAGGAACTATTGTCATTCTCAATGGATTCTATTAACACGCTTTGTTTACTTGCTGTTTGAAGTGAAGAAAAAATGACTTTGTTTAGACAATCATAAATACTATTAGACATCCCCAAATGGGCATATTTATAGGCCTACATTAGCATGCAGGCCAGGTAGCCTAGGCCTGCTTCTTTACTGGTGATATATGTTATGTGGAATTGATAGACACTAACAATCAAAGGGCAAACAATTCACACAATGAAGTTATGAAACAATGAATGCGAACGAAATGGCAGGAAAGAGACGTGCCTTTGTGCATCTTAGCCACACTCCCCTTCTTCTTGGACCACGGAATCCTCAATGAATAGTCCACTTTTTTTTTGCAACTGTTTGACTAAAACAATCTCGGTTGTATTGACCAAACAATCGACCAGTCAAATAAACAGGGTCAGCCCTAAGAGGGATGTTGTCGCCCGGTTGTTTGATGTTGGCGATTACCTGCCTGGCATCGGGGTCTCCAGGACCAGAGCAGAGTCCTGGGGCCTGACAGTCCCGTTCCAGCGGTGCAAATCTTTTTACCAGGCGGAGCGACTCCTCCAAGGCAGGAAAGGGGCGGCAGGCAGGGCCTAGTGGTTAGAGCGTTGGGCTAGTAACCGAAAAGTTGCAAGTTCAAATCCCCGAGCTGACAAGGTACAAATGYCGTTCTGCCCCTGAACAAGGCAGGTAACCCACTGTTCCTAGGCCGTCATTGAAAATAAGAATTTGTTTATAACTGACTTGCCTAGTTAAATAATAAAAAATATATATAAAAAAAGAAGAAGAAAAAAAAGGAAAGGCTCCCTCGGGCCCTTTCACCTAACCACCTCTGCCCAGTATTTGTGGTGAAGTGGAGTCGATTGAGCCAACCTGTTCTGAGAACTGGGACAGATTGACTTCGACCAACTCTCCACCACCTTGGGCGAGAGACATGTTCAGCGACGAGATATGTTTAGCCTGGGCTATAGCTACATTGGTGAACTCACCAATGAGAGTCTCCTTATTGTTCAGGTTAGCTGGGGAATGCCCCTCTGCAGCCGCCCGATATCATCCATCATCCGGTCACAACAAAGGCACATTTTCCAGACACCCCTGTCCCGTATGCTGTCTGTCCTTCTGGTTAGTGAACATCTCACAGCGGTAGCATTCGACACTCAATGGTTGGCCATTGATATCCATTGGATTGCTGTCGGTAGCCATAAAGCTAAAGAACAAAGCAGGCTAGCCACAGCTAGCAGCCCTATAGCTTAAAGTCCAGTAAGGCGGTGTGTTCCATGAATAGCTCAAATAGGCTACAAAAACAAACAAAAAGACGAGTGCATCGGTTCGGACCTGTACAGGCCGTCGGTCGATACACTCAAGTAAGTAAAATATAAAATAGCCTATAAATTAGGATAAAATAGCTCACAGACAAGTTGAACTACTCACTCCAAACATAACTTGCGTCATCCCAGAATGCAATGCTGGGGAATATTATGATGGCACCTTGTGATCTTCCATCAGAGTGTGAAGGCTTTGAATGACGTAGAGACCATGTTGGTACAGTAGGTGAGGTYAGAGGTCAGAGAATAAGAGAAGAGAGGGAAAGAGAGAAACAGCGAGAGTCCTCCCAACTCCAATTGAATAAGCTGGGCATTGTTAGAGCTGTTCATGCTGAATGGACAGTAAATCTTTTGTTCACTTTTATTCTGGCATTGGGAAGTAAATCTGTGAGGATTACTTTTTGTAATGATTACTACAATACACAATTTTAAAGACTCTAATCCTTTATCTCTCCTAGCATACCAAACACTACTAATACGATGAATCCTACTCCTGCATGACTGTGCTTCAAGGCACACGTTTTAGTGAAAGCAGGTCCACTTGGTCCTTGACTCAGACTATGGGAAGAACAGAAAGGTCAGTGCACTCACTGGCAGACAGGTCAGACAGTGCATTAGTGTTCCTACGTACCTGAGGGGACAAACAAACATGCTTTAGGAGAAGAGAACATCGCCAGGGACATTAGGACTGGTGGGAGCGGAATATGGTTGGAGGACTTCAAAAGAAACTGACATTCAACATGTTCCAGTAATAGACAAAATCTAAGCTTTCCTTTTTATTGCAGGAGTGCAATCAATTAAAAGCTCTTCTGCGTGTGGCCTCTCACTCCAAACTGTGGTACTGCAAGGCAGAGTATGTCTCCTCYAGTATTCTCTCTTACTGGAAGAATAACTATAGAAACACACTCAATATATGAAGTACACTATTCAGTGTGTGGGTGGGGGGGGGGGTTGTAGGTGTGTTGTTGGTTAGGTGCGTGGGTGCGTGCGTGAGTGCGTGGATGCACGCATGCCTGTGTGTGTGCTTTTGCATGCGTCTGTCCCGTTGTCGGGGGAGACTCATCTGATTTGGTTGCCGGAGCAACCGGTCCTAGCTAGTGAGGCACGTTGTTTAATTAAGGTGAGGTGTATTCAGAGGAGAAGAGAACACACCTCTAGAAAACTCAGAGCGGCAGGCTTCACTCTCTCCCTTCTCTCTCTCTTTTATTTCTTTCTCCCAGTCCCAGTATGAGCGGGGAGGGGCACCGTGTCAGAGAGGGAGGGAGAAAGGAGAAGAGAGCTAAGAGCATTGAGAGAGAGAAATAAAGAGAAAGGGAATGTGTGAGAGAGCAGGTGTGTGACAGGCAGAGGCAGAGAGAGAGAGAGTCCTAACCATCTGCTTTTTAACTGGTCTCTTTTTAACTGGTCTCCGTTTATCCAGGAGCAACACTGCTCACAGCTGACACAGAGTGAGTAACTTACTTTGCTCTTATTTCTGTTTCATCATGTTTGTTCTGATAGAACCTACCGCTTTTACTTTATGACCCTCTGATTTCATTCTGTAGCATTATATATAGGTTGGATTTGTTATGCAATCTGAAATGTGTTGTTGTGGTATAGGAGAGGGGTGAAGCTTGGCAGCTTAGTGCTTCCTACAAACTGATATGCAGGAGTTTTACGTAGAGGCACGTAGCAGGCAGGCAGGCAGGCAGCAGGCAGCAGGCAGCAGGCAGGCAGGCAGGCAGCAGGCAGGTGCACAGAGCATATGTAATGTGTAGGGATGGTACCAGCATAGCAATACGTTTTCCAGGGCAATAATGAAAACATGAAAGAGACCTCTTTGGTCCTTTAAAAACCTGCTGTATGTAGAATATTGTGTGCTGTAGCTTGGAAAATAAATACATGTGACTCTGGATGAGAACATAATGATGTTTGTTTCCAACATTAGGGCTGTTTTCCTAATTAGGTGAAATCTGCTTTGTGTTTTGTTTCCTTGCCATGATACTAAGGAGTTTCATGATACTGGTAGTAAGGAGAGAGGAGAGGAGAGAGGAGTCTCCCCTACTGCTCTRATGTGATATCGTTGTTATTTATGTGCTCTGACAGTTTGTGTGTGGTGTGTGGTGCATGGTACAGTGTGTTTCCTCTCTCCTGATTCATGTCATTGGGGGAAAATTAGTCATCTATATTAGAACTATGCACACTTGCAATCACTCACTCAAGTTGCTAATCTCTTTCCGATCTTCTGACAGATCTTCTCTCTCATTGAATTCCACTAAAGACACACTGGTTTYAGCTTCATCTCCTCAAGAGACTAATGTCAATCAGGAGGGTCTCTCTTTCAGTAAGATGACGAGAGCTGCTATATCAACCACTCAGCTCAGTCAGTCAGTCAGTCAGACAGTCAGACACAGCAAATGTGATGATGACTTTACCATCATGTATATGTTTAAACACATACTGTAATCTATGATACAGCCTGCTCCGTATACCTTTTTAAAACTAAACTGGTTGACAGCGGCTGGAAATCTGGTTTATTCAGCCTCACCAACCAACTAACCCATAGCTCTACTAACCACTATATTAATTCGCAATTTAAAAACATCTTAATTTAATCTCCGAAACTGCAGTGGCTGATTAATAGTCCTTGTTAACATTATTTAATAGATCATTAGCATGGACACATACAGTGTCTAATTTAACATTGATTAGCTGTTAACAAGAGTGGAAATTTGATTTTGTATTTCTGGTAGAGAGAGGTAGAGAGAGGTAGAGAGAGGTAGAGAGAGGTAGAGGTAGAGGTAGAGGTAGAGACAGACAGACAGACAGACAGACAGACAGACAGACAGACAGACAGACAGACAGACAGACAGACAGACAGACAGACAGACAGACAGACAGACAGACAGTTATGATATGTCAGCTCTACGCACACCAGCGATTTTCAGATCTCCTATATGTTTGTTATAGAATGTGACTGATTAACATCTATAGCAGTGGTACTCAGGTACTATTTGAGAAGGTCCAGTCACACACATTTCCTTGGTGGCAAATTCTGGACTGTTCACACCCCTCTTGTTGGCAAAGAGAAAAAATACAGTTTTAAAGCTCATTTCCTGCAATTATTCACTTTTTGCCATGGCGTATGTGTGTTCATATGATCTAGGGGTCTTGGCCAAAAGTATGTGGACACCTGCTCGTCGAACATCTTATTCCAAAATCACAGGCTTTAATATGGATTTGGCCCTCTCTTTGCTGCTATAACAGCCTCCACTCTTCTGGGAAGGCTTTCCACTAGATGTTGGAACATTGCTGCATGGACTTGCTTCCATTCAGCCTCGAGCATTAGTGAGGTCGGGCACTGATGTTGGGCAATTACGCCTGGCTCGTAGTTGCCATTCCAATTCATCCCAAAGGYGTTTGATGGGATTGAGGTCAGGGCTCTGTGCAGGCCAGTAAAATTCTTCCTCACCGATCTCGACAAACCATTTCTGTGTGGACCTCGCTTTGTGCACGGGGGCATTGCATTGTCATGCTGAAACAGGAAAGGGCCTTCCCCAAACTGTTGCCACAAAGTTGGAAGCACAGAATCATCTAGAATGTAATTGTATGCTGTAGTATTAAGATTTCCCTTCACTGGAACTAAGGGGCCTAGCTTGAACCACGAAAAACAGCCCCAGACCATTATTCCTCCTCCACCAAACTTTACAGTTGACACTATGCATTGGGGCAGGTAGCGTTCCCTGGTATACGCCAAACCCAGATTRGTCTGTCGGACTGCCAGATGGTGAAGAGCGATTCATCACTCCAGAGAACGCATTTCCACTGCTCCAGAGTCCAATGGCGGCAAGCTTCACACCACTCCAGCCGATGCTTGRCATTGCTCATGGTGATCTTAGGCAAACAGTTATTGTGCTGATGTTGCTTCCATAGGCAATTTGGAACTTGGTTGTGTTGCAACCGAGGACAGATGATTGTTACGCGCTTCAGCATTCGACAGTCCTGTTCTGTGATTTTGTGTGGCCTACCACCTCGTGGCTGAGCCGTTGTTGCTCCTAGACGTTTCCACTTCACAATAACAGCATTTACAGTTCACTGGGACAGCTCTAGTAAGGCAGAAATTTTACAAACTGACTTGTTGGAAAAGTGGCATCCTATGTCGGTACCACRTTGAAAGTCACTGAGCTCTTCAGTAWGGCCATTCTAATGCCAATGTTTGTCTATGGAGATTGCATGTCTGTGTGCTCGATTTTATACAGTTCTGTTATACACCTGCCATGTTCTGTTATAATCTCCACCCGGCACAGCCAGAAGAGGACTGGCCACCCCTCATAGCCTGGTTCCTCTCTAGGTTTCTTCCTAGGTTCTGGTCTTTCTAGGGAGTTTTTCCTAGCCACCGTGCTTCTACAACTGCATTGCTTGCTGTTTGGGGTTTTAGGCTGGGGTTCTGTACAGCACTTTGTGACATAAGCTGATGTAAGAAGGGCTTTATAAATAAATGTGATTGATTGATTGTCAGCAACGGGTGTGGCTGAAATAGCAGAATCCACTAATTTGAAGGGGTGTCCACATGCTTTTGTGTATATATAGTGTATGCGTATTGATGGATGTCAGCCCTATGACTTGATGTACTAGCAATATCATTGTATTCACTATAACTGTGTCATTGTGTTCCATGGGGATTTTGTATGTTTAATATTGTGTTTTATGCACCTTTGCTGCAAAAACCAATTGCTCTCTGGGACAAATCAAGTTTAATCTTGAACTTCATCTGGAYACAGTGGGATTCACAATCAGGGAGAAATGGCAATACATTTCTTGTATTCACCAGAAATGTTGACTGTAACATATTCTCCAGTCTCAAGCTCGTCCAGTATTTGTATTGGTTTCTACAAGATATTGAATGTCACCCTTTAGCTCAACTCTCATATCCCCAGAAACCTTATTCAGCCTGAAATGTAATACAATATATTTTCCTCCGGTCACTGAGTCATCATATCTATTATCTAATAATACCCTACTGCCAGAACAATAGAGGAAGGAAGTCAGAGCAGAGACGAGGATGTAGAATGATATTGGATTACTCAGTCTCTTCATACTGCTCTTCAACCTCAGTTTACTGTTTACACCGTAGGCCATTGTGATGCTTCCCAGAATGGGCACCACGCTGCAGCCAGTGTTTCCTAAATAGCTGTGTATTGTGTTGTGTTGTGTTGCAGTTGTAAGGGATTCTAACCCTAGAACCCAGACACATTATTTATTCCCCTTCTCTCCCCTCATGGCCTCAGTGTGATATGAGGGACTTATTCTGATCTGTCTGATGTTCATGTTTCTCTCTGTGTGTTTCTGTGTTTGTAGGAAACAAAATGGGGGTGACCCCCGGATCTCTACCACACTAGAGCCACCGCTGTTCCAGCCCTCGCTGTCCCCACTCCCGTACACCGCTCCACCGTTTCTCAAGGTAGGAGGGGAGGGTGGGGTAGGAGAGGTTTGGGTTTGTGTGCTGTGGACACCCGTCATCAGCTTTCACCCCCCAGCATAACCTACACTCACTTACCCTATGTTCTCTGTGTCTGTACTCACCCTGTCTGTTCTGTCAGTTATGTCTGTCTGTACTCACCCTGTCTGTTATGTATGTACTCCCCATGTCTGTTCTGTCTGTCTGTACTCACCCTGTCTGTTATGTCTGTACTCACCATGTCTGTTCTGTCTGTCTGTACTCACCCTGTCTGTTATGTCTGCCTGTACTCACCCGGTCTGTTATGTCTGCCTGTACTCACCCTGTCTGTTCTGTCTGTACTCACCCTGTCTGTTATGTCTGCCTGTACTCACCCTGTCTGTTCTGTCTGTACTCGCAATGTCTGTTATGTCTGTCTGTACTCACCATGTGTAACGATTGTTCTCCTCCTCATCTGAGGAGGAGCATGGATCGGACCAAAACGCAGCTTGTGGTGAATACATGTTGATWTATTAAACAAGACGAACACGAAGCACACTTGAATAACTACAAAACAACAAAAYGACGTAGACAGACCTGAACATGAGAACTTATAGAACACAAAGAACGCACSAACAGGAACCGACTAAACAAACGAAACAGTCCCGTGTGGTAACAACACTGACACGGAAGACAATCACCCACAAACAAACGGTGTGAACAGCCTACCTTAATATGGTTCTCAATCAGAGGAAACGTCAAACACCTGCCCCTGATTGAGAACCATATAAGGCTAATTTCCAATGAACCTAAACATAGAAACTATAACATAGACTGGCCAACAGCTAACATCTGACAACTATAACAAGAGTAAACGAAAGGAAAAAATAAGCGTCAGGAACCGTGGACAGTACCCCGCCCCAGATGGGACTTCTGGCGCAAACTGAATCCTTATAGGAGGGTCTGGGTGGGCATCTGTCCAGGTGGCGGCTCTGGCTCTGACGTTGTCCCCACCCACCATAGTCAATCTCCCGCTTCCGTAGCCTCCTCCAATGCCCACCCTCCAAATTAACCCACCTGGATTAAGGGGACAGCACCGGACTAAGGACAGCACGGCTAGTGAGCACAGGCTAGGCAGCCGGACTGAGAGGCAGCACCAGGGACTGAGGGCAGCACCGGGACTGAGGGGCAGCACCGGACTGAGGGCAGCACCGGACTGAGGAGCAGCACCGGACTGAGGGGCAGCTCCGGACTTGAGGGGCGCCCGGACGTAGGGGCAGCTCCGGACTGTCTAACGGCTCTGGCTGGTCATGCTGGCGGTGGCTGGTATGGGGTCTGGGCTCGGCGGTTGCTGGCTCGGCTGTCATGGCTGGCTGACGGCTCTTGGCTGCTTATGGCTGGCTGACGGCTCTGGCTGCTCATGGTTGGCTGACGGTCTGCTGCTCATGGCTGGTCGGTTGGCTGCTCATGCTGGCTGACGGCTCTGGCTGGCTGCGGCTCTGGCGTGCTCGCTGTGGCTGACGGCTCTGGCTGCTCCTGTCTGGCGGAAGGCCTGGCTCTGGTGGCGGCTCTGGGCTCTGTCTGGGGGGCTTGGTGGCTCTGTCGGCGAAGGTTGCGCTCCTTCTGGCTGGAAGTCTGGGTCCTGTTCTGGCGGGAAGGCTCTGGCGCTGTCTGCGAGCTGGTCCTGTGGCGGATAGGCTTCTGGCGGCTCGGACTCTGGCGGATCTGGAAGGCTTCAGGACAGACGTGGCGGCTCTGAAGGCTCAGGACAGACGGGCGGCTTGTAGGCTCAGGACAGACGGCGGCTTTGAAGGCTGCAGTACAGACGGGCAGCGCAGGCGTCGCTTGGCAGATGGACAATTCAGACGGCGTTGGGCAGACGGAAAGTTTCAGGCGCCACTGGGCAGAGGCGACTCTGGCGCTGAGTGCATTGTAGGCCTGGTGCGTGGTGCCGGAACGAGGGTACCGGGCTAGGACACGCACCTTAAGGCTAGTGCGGGGAGCACACAGGACGCACAGGATCTGGAGACGCACAGGAGGCTTGGTGCGTGGTGCCGGAACGGTCGTACCGGGCTGGAGACACGCACCATAGGGCTAGTGCGTGGAGGAGGAACAGGCGTGAGATGCACAGGAAGCCTGGTGCGTGGTGTGGCACGGGTGGTACTGGGCTGGGGCGGGAGGTGGCGCCGGATATACGGACCGTGCAGGCGTACTGGCTCCCTTGAGCACCGAGCCTGCCAACTTTACCTGGTTGTATGCTCCCCGTAGCCCGACCAGTGCGGGGAGTGGAATAACGCGCACTGGGCTGTTTTGGCGAGCCGGGGACACCATGCGTAAGGCTGGTGCCATTTATGCCGGCCGAGGAGACGCACTGGAGACCAGATGCGTGGGGCCGCTTCTAGCACCTGGCTCAATGCCAATCTAGCCCTGCCAGTGCGGGGAGTTGGAAATAACCACACCGGGCTATGCACATTACAGGAGACACCGTGTGCTCTACGCATAACACGGTGTCTGCCCGTACTCTCGCTCTCCACGGTAAGATCGGGAAGTTGGCGCAGGTCTCCTACCTGACTTCGCACACTACCCTTCCCCCCCCCCAATACATTTTTGGCTTGACTTACAGGCTTCCTACCGCGTCGTGTGCTGCCTCCATTCGCGGTATCCCTCCTCACACTGCGCAGAGAATCCCAGCGGGCTCCGGCCTTCTCGCTGGGTCGATCGCACCTGTCGATCTCCCCACGTAGTGAGTCCAGATTTTGCTCCTGCTTCCGTGCTGCTCCTCATAGCGGCTCTCTCGCTTTAGCTGCCTCCAGCTTTCACGAGGGCGCGATATCCTCCAGGTTGTGCCATGGTCCTTTACCGTCCAGTATTTCCTCCCATGTCCAGAAATCCTGCGATCGCTGCTGCTGCTTTTTCCCACGCTGCTTGATCCTGGTTGGTGGGTGATTCTGTAACGATTGTTCTCCTCCTCATCTGACAATCACCCACAAACAACGGTGTGAACAGCCTACCTTAATATGGTTCTCATCAGAGGAAACGTCAAACACCGGCCCTGATTGAAGAACCATATAAGGCTAATTTCCAATGAACCTAAACTAGAAACAACAATAAGATAGACTGCCCACCCAGCTCACATCCTGACCAACTAAACAAAGCTAAACAAAGGAAAATAAGGTCAGGAACGTGACACCATGTCTGTTATGTCTGTCTGTACTCACCCTGTCTGTTCTCTCTGCCTGTACTCGCCTTGTCTGTTCTGTCTGTCTGTACTCACCCTGTCTGTTCTGTCTGTACTAACCCTGTCTGTTCTGTCTGTACTCGTACTGTCTGTTATGTCTGTCTGTACTCACCATGTCTGTTATGTCTGTCTGTACTCACCCTGTCTGTTCTGTCTGTCTGTACTCACCGTGTCTGTTCTGTCTGTACTCACCATATCTGTTCTGTTCTGTCTGTACTGACCCTGTGTAACCTGAGACCGTACTCACCCTGTCAGTTTTGTCTGTCTGTACTCACCATGTCTGTTCTGCCAGTTCTATCTGTCTGTACTCACCATATCTGTTCTGTTCTGTCTGTACTGACCCTGTGCAACATGAGACTGTGCTCACCCTGTCTGTTCTATTCTGTCTGTACTCACCCTGTGTAACATGAGACTGTACTCACCCTGTCTGTTCTGTTCTGTCTGTACTGACCCCGTGTAACATGAGATTGTGCTCACCCTGTGTCACTGAGACTGTACCCCTGGTCTCGTTCTGTTCTGTCTGTACTGACCCTGTGTAACATGAGACTGTGCTCACCCTGTCTGTTCTGTCTGTACTCACCCTGTGTAACATGAGACTGTGCYCACCCTGTCTGTTCTGTCTGTACTCACCCTGTGTAACATGAGACTGTACTCATACTGTTGGTCCTGTGTGTCTCTATTCTCTACCCTAAAGCCTGTCTGAATAATATTCATTCTGAAGGTGAAATGACCCTGTCCCAAAACCACAATGTGTCACCTACCTTACTAATGTACTACTATACTGCTTATGGCTTACAGTGACTTGGCAACCTAACTCTAAATTCATTCACAATTCAAATTTTGGCAATAGTACTTGTCAAAATACTTGTCATCAGCACCCATTTCCAAATGATCAATTTCAAATAATATATACATTTTGACAGGTCTTACATCTGAACTGAAAGGCTAACTAATCTGTCTCAGATATTTTGGGAGGTATTAGATTAAAACCTCTTAAGTGTAGGGCGCAGTATTTTCGTTTTTGGCTAAAAAACKTACCCATTTGAAACTGCCTATTTCTCAGCCCCCGAAACTAGAATGTGCATATAATTGTCAGATTAGGATAGAAAACACTCTAAAGTTTCCAAAACTGTCAAAATTTTGTCTGTGAGTTTAACAGAACTGATATTGCAGGCTAAAACCTGAGGAAAATCCAATCAGGAAGTGCCTCTGTTTTTGAAACCTCTCTGTTCTTATGCATCCCTATCACCCATTTAAAGGGATATCAAACATATTCCTTTTTCTATGGCTTCCCTAAGGTGTCAACAGCCTTTAGACATAGTTTCAGGCTTTTATTTTGAAAAATGAGCGAGAATGATCACATTGCGTAAGTGGATAGGTGGGGGCTCTCAGAGTGAGTTGTGCGCAACAGAGAAAGGCGGCCATTGTTACTCCCGGTCCTATTGAAAATCCAACACTCCCGGTTGATATATTATCGAATAGATATTTGAAAAACAACCTGAGGATTGATTATAAAAAACGTTTGACATGTTTCTGTGGACATTATGGATATTATCTGGAATTTTTGTCTGCGTTGTCGTGACCACTTTTTCCTGTGGATTTCTAAGCATAACGTGCCAAACGAACGGAGGTATTTGGATATAAAAATATCTTTATGGAACAAAAGGAACATTTGTTGTCTAACTGGGAGTCTGGTGAGTGAAAACATCCGAAGATCATCAAAGGTAAACGATTCATTTGATTGCTTTTCTGATTTTCGTGACCAAGTTACCTGATGCTAAGTGTACTTAATGTTTTGTCGAGGGATCGATAAACTTACACAAACGCTTGTATTGCTTTCGCTGTAAAGCATAATTTCAAAATCTGAGACGACAGGTGGATTAACAAAAGGCTAARCTGTGTTTTGCAATATTGCACTTGTGATTTCATGAATATGAATATTTTCTAGTAATATTATTTGACTGTGGCGCTATGCTATTCAGCGTTGCTGATGACAATTATCCCGAAACCGGGATGGGTGGTTCAGAAAGGTTAAAGGTATCTGAGCTTGGTGATTAAGAGGATACAATCTTGATGATGTCAGCGAGGTTTAAGAGGATTACCTACACTTAGAAAGGAAGGACTTACACTTGACTGGCTGAACAGAATGGAATAGTTAGAACGAGAAACAGATCAAGACAGAGTGTTCTGAGATTGGGTTATTTAACTTGAATCATTCACTTCCCTTGATAATCCAGCCAACACCCATGCATAGTTCTTTGAGTAGGCCTTCACCACATTAGACCTAAGTAGCAGACCAAGAGTAGAAGGATTGAATCTTGAGGAGGGGATGGATAGACAGTGTGAGAAGCAGGAAGTAGAGAGGGAGTCGTGGACGGTTTACCAGATCAAGAGTCAGCGAGCCTTGTGGTGAAATCAGGCCAATCCCTAATTAACCCCATCTGTGAAGGATTGGACCATTACAGTCATCTGTAGCGTTACAATAAGAAGAACGTGTGTTAAAGGGATACTTCAGGATTTTGGCAATGAGACCCTTTATCTACTTCCGCACAGTCAGATGAGCTTGTGGATACCGTTTTTATGTYTCAGTACGAAGGAGGCAGTTTCCCTAGCCAATGCGAACTAGCATGCTATCCTCATTGACAAAATCCCTGACATGTCTACCTTGGATCAGCCTCTCAGAATAGTACTCAAGACAAACAAGCAACCCAGAAAAGGATTAAAAACAGCCCATATTAACATCCTGTATGTATTCTGAGAAACAAGGCTCATGAAATTGACAACTTACTAACATCAGAGAACATTCATATTATGTCCATCTCTGAAGTATTCTTTTAAGGCATTGATAGTTGTTGGAATGAGGGGTACTGTGTGGGTACTGTGAGGGTCAGAGCCCTCTGCAAAGGGCAGTCATTCTTATGTGCACACACACACACACACACAGCGTCAAGGTCGGTCAGAGACTGCGTCACATGGCACATGACTCCTACCAACTTTAACTGAATAAAATAAATCCAACTTTTTTTCCAACCACAGAGATTAGATTAAATATGACCTGCTGCTTTTTCTTCTAAATGTCTCCACTCTGGAATTACTGTATATTAGCACATTGTTGCTCTGACTTCATGGAGGTACAGATTGTTTCACTTGACTTTGACGAAAGGTGATCAACACTGTGTAACATGCAGTTGTAGAGACTGACAGTTCTACTATAATTATTTTAAATGTCACTGACATGTCTACCTTGGATCAGCCTCTCAGAATAGTACTAAAAACAAAACAAGCAACCCAGAAAATGATTAAAAACAGCCCATATTTACATTCTGAGAAACAAGGCTCATGAAATTGACAACTTACTAACATCAGAATACATTAATATTCTGTTCATCTCTGAAACACACTTAGATCATTCCTTTGATGATGCAGTAGTATCTCTACATGGTTATAGCATTTACAGGAAAGATAGAAATGCAAATGTAGGAGATGTTGCTATATATGCCCAGAGTCATATTCCTGTTAGGCTGCAGAGGATCTCATGTCAGATGATGTAGAAGTAATATGGCTACAGGTTCATCTATTCTCGTAGGAAGTTGCTATAGACCAGCAAGTGCTAAAAGTCAGTATTTGGACTATATGTGTGAAATGCTCGAAAATGTATGTAATATCAACAGATAGGTATATTTTCTGGATGACCTAAATATTAACTGCTTGTCATCAAGCTGTCCACTCAAAAAGAAGATTCAAGCTGATTCCAGCAATCTGGTTCAGGTTATCAGTCAACCTACCAGGATATTTACAAAAAGAATAGGAACTAAATCATCCACGTGTATTGACCACATCTTTACTAATGCGGCTGGTCTAAAGCATTATCCACACCCATCGGATGTAGTGATTATAATGTAATAGCCATATCTAGAAAAAAGTTCCAAAGACTGGACTTAAAATTGTGTATAAGTGACCATACAAGAGGTTTTGCAATTATTCCTATGTCAAAGATGTGAAAAAGATTTGTTGATGGGATGTGTGTAATGAGGAACAACCTGACGCTGCACTTGAAGCATTTATGAAGGCATGCGCCCATCAAGAAACAGACTGTTAGAACGGCCAAATCCCCATGGTTAGATCTATGAAGGATGTCAGCCCTATGACTTGATGTACTAGTCCAAAAACTCTATGGCTAAAGTGGGATGAGGCAAAGGGAATAGCAAATAATTCTCACAACACAGCAGATTGGACAAACATACAGTAAATTGTACAAAACTAAACAAAAAGAAGAAGAAACTATACTATGGTACAAAGATATATGATATAAAGAATGATAGTAAAAAGCTCTGGAGTAACTTAAAGGAAATTCTGGGCAAAAAAGCTAGCTCAGCTCCATCCTTCATATAGGCAGATGGTTTGTTCATAACRAAACCCTTTGATGTTGCCAACCACTTTAATAACTATTTTGTTGACAAGATTAGCGAACTTAGGCATGATGCACCAACAACAGCTGTGCCTATTCATGCATAACGGAACAAATAATGAAAGACAAGCACTGTAGTTTTGAGTTCCGCAAAGTTGGTGTGGAAGAGGTGATTTTCTTCTATCTATTAATAAGGACAAGCCACCTGGTGCCGACAACCTGGATGGTAAATTGCTGAAGTTGGTAGCGGAATACATTGCTACTCCTGTTTGCCACATCTTCAATTTAAGCTTACAAGACGGTGTGTGCCCTCAGGCCTGAAGGGAGGCAAAGGTCGTTCCGCTTTCAGCAAAGCTCTCTTTAGTGGTTCAAACAGCTAACCAATCAGCCTATTACCGGTGCTTAGCAAACTTTCGGGAAGAAATGTGTTTGACCAAATACAATGTTATTTTACAGAAAACGAATTAACAACAGACTTTCAGCGTACTTATAAGGAAGGGCACTCAACATGCTCGGCAATGACACTGATGATTGGCTGAAAGAAACTGATAATCAGAAGATTGTGGGAGATTGATCATAACCTATTGCTGAAAAATCTTCGGTGTCATGGACTTACATCCTACCCATCTAGGAGAACCAGAGGATTTTCTTTAATGGAAGCATTCGGTTGAGTGCATGTACTGCAGGGCAGCCGACTTGGGCCATCATTGTTTTTACTAATGACCTTCCACTGACCTTGAATAAAGCCTGTCTGTCTGTGTACGCTGATGACTCAACTGTACAGTACATATTCCAGCTACGACAATAAAATAAATAAGTGACACTCTTAACATAGAGCTCCAGTCAGTTTTTGAACGGGTAAACAGCAATAGGCAGGTGCTAAATATCTCAAAAACTAAACCTCATCCAGATATATTACTGAATAATGTGACGATTGAGCAAGTTGAGGAGACTAAACTACTCTGTGTAACCCTAGATAGCAAGCTATCATGGTCAAAACATATAGACTCAATGGTTGCTAAAATGGGAAGAGGTCTGTCCATGATAAGGCGTTGCTCTACTTTCTTGACATCTAATCCACYAGACAGGTCGTGTAGGACCTAGCTTTGTCACACCTGGACTACTGCCCAGTTGTGTGGTCACGTGCGGCAAAGAAGGACATAGGAAAATTGTAGTTGGTACAGAGCAGAGTAGCACGTATTGCACTTAGATGTACACGAAGGGCAAATGTCAGTGGTATGCATGTCAATCTCAAAGCTGGCTCAAAGTTGAGGAGAGATTGACTGCATCACTATTGGCCTTTGTGTGACTTGTTGATGGGTTAAAGGTACTGAACTGTCTGTTCAACTCTCTGTCACCCCAGGTAACTCAAGCTAGCAATAAAACCAGATTAAGAAAAATTATAAAAGAACACTTTAGAGCATGACGGTTATTTGCATATAATTTGTATTGTATTATGTATTGTATTATGTATTGTATTATGTATCGTATTATGTAGTGTATTATGTGTAGTATTATGTAGTTTATTATGTATTGTATTATGTATTTTATTATGTAGTGTAATGCATTATGTAGTGTATTATGTAGTGTATTATCTATTGTATTGTATTATGTAGTGTATTATGTATTGCATTATGTAGTGTATTATGTTGTGTATTATGTCTGGTATTATGTCGTTTATTATGTATTGTATTATGCAGTGTATTATGTGTGGTATTATGTAGTTTATTATGTATTTTATTATATAGTGTATTGTATTATGTAGTGTATTATCTATTGTATTATGTAGTGTATTATCTATTGTATTATGTAGTGTATTATGTAGTGTATTATGTAGTGTATTATGTGTGGTATTATGTAGTTTATTATGTATTGTATTGTGTATTTTATTATGTATTGTGTTATGTATTTTATTATGTATTGTATTATGTATTGTATTATGTAGTGTATTATGTCTGGTACTATGTAGTTTATTATGTATTGTATTATGTATTTTATTATGTTTTTTGTTATGTAGTGTATGATGTAGTGTATTATGTATGGTATTATGTAGTCTATTATGTATTGTAATATGTATTGTATTATGTATTGTATTATGTAGTTTATTATGTGTGGTATTATGTATTTTATTATGTAGTGTATTGTATTATGTAGTGTATTATCTATTGTAGTATGTAGTGTATTATGTATTTTATTATGTATTGTAGTATGTATTATGTATTGTATTATGTAGTTTATTATGTAGTGTATTATGTATTTTATTATGTAGTTTATTATGTATTGTATTATGTATTGTAGGATGTAGTTTATTATGTATTGTATTATGTATTGTATTATGTATTTTATTATGTAGTGTATTATGTGTGGTATTATGTGTGGTATTATGTAGTTTATTATGTGTGGTATTATGTATTTTATTATGTATTGTATGATGTAGCGTATTATCTATTGTATCATGTAGTGTATTATGTATTGTATTGTATTATGTAGTGTATTATGTATTTTATTATGTAGTGTATTATGTCTGGTATTATGTAGTTTATTATGTATTTTATTATGTGTGGTATTATGTAGTTTATTATGTATTGAATAGTGTATTTTGTTATGTATTTTGTTATGTATTGTATTATGTGTTGTATTATGTAGTGTATTATGTAATGTATTATGTAGTGTCCAGGACTCTGGACCCAGCTGATGTACTGTATGCACAGATAGAGATACTTCTCTCCAAAGTTTTAACGAGTAGCTCAGAAAGACAGACGGTGGGTGAGTGGAGTTGAGTAGCAGCTGACAAACAGGTCTGGTAGAGAGAGGAGTTATTGCTCCTTATCCTAATGATAGGCCTATTGGTCTTTTCTAAGGAGAGGTCCCAGCTCTGACACCTGCACTAGGCCTGCATACAGGGCATTATAACTGAGGCTGAGCCAGGCAGATCCCACACTGCTGTTTACTCCTCCCCCACTGGGCACAAACTGATTGAAGCACAGTGGATAGCACATTATTCTGTCAAATATAAATCAGCTAAATATCTAACATTATATTACCATTTGAACTTTGCTGTGCTTTTAAATGGTTGAAAGCACAGTGATAGGCATTTGGGTGACAATTAAATAAAAAAATCAGACATTGTTTTTCAATTGGAATTTTATTGTGCTTTCAGATGGTTGAAAACATAGTGATAACACACTGAATATTCAGCTAACTTTTGGCTGTCTTTTTGAGTGGCTGAATATAGGTTGTAATCTCATTGATCAACGTCTCAACCAAATATTACCCAATTATCCACATTGAAGTGATGTGGTGTTCCCTGTGGGCCACCTCTCAGACCGGCTGGCTGGCTGGCTTTGCTCTGCTTCCTGTGTTACACTATTGGGTGTTTTCCAGTACAGCATCAGTGTGTCACCAGTCATTATGTTAATATCAGCTCTAGTATTATTTTTGGGGAACTGGGCTGATACCGAGGACTTGTAAAGAGCAGTATCAACAACCTCTGCATCATCAAGACAGTTTTTTTGTGAGATGTTAATGGTGGGAGGTGTTAACCCATGTACCCGGTTAGCCATTTATGTAAATGACAGCTGAAAAGTACCAGTGTCCAGGGCCTTGGTCCAGTCAGAGCAGGTCCACTGAGGCCATGGCCCAGAGAGATACTGGAGCCAGGCCGTGGAGGTGGAAACACAAAAGTGAGCCATTTTGGGTAAAACATTGGGGTAAGTCCTTAGTGGAAATATGCCATATGTGGGATGAGATCTTATAGTGTTATTTCTCTATTCTATTCCCTTTCTCTTTGATCCAGCTTTGTTATAATGAGCAGCCCAAAAAAGTGAAAGGAATTTCATTGAAAYTATGGCAGTTGATGTACGCCTACAATTGTATTACAATAAAGTTATTCGTAGCTATATGAGCCCAAAACATTGTCTCTCTAAAGTGAAGCAGCGCCCACAACTACCCTAGCTCCAGTGTGGGTAGGCGGGTGCTGCAGGGACTTGTCTGAGCTGTAGAGAACATCACGGCCTGAGGAGTAGGACCATGCTCCACCTCTGGCCATCTGCCAGACACAGAGAGAGAGAGGAGGAGTGTTGTACACACAGTGCTCTTTCGGGAATGCATTACCTCCCTTTCTACTTCCTAGATAGTGACAGAGAGACAAAGATAGCGTAAACAGACACCATTTTTAACTGAGAATCGCTGAACAACCTACGACACACACCTACGGACATACTCATTATACAAACATGCAGTTGAGGATTCCTTGAGTCTGTCACCACCTCTGCCTCCTCTGTGACTCTTGGTCATGGCTGTAGTCGTTTGGGGAGTCACTGTGCTGTGGGTGAGGAACTCTGCAGTACCACAGTGGAATACAGGCATGTCTCTGGGGCTGGACAAAGACGCACCAGGCAATGTGTTCTTCTAATCCTGGACACTTGAACTTAACAGTTGAACTCACAAACCAGGGACTCTGAATCATTTTTCAGCTGCAGSATTTTTCCTTGGAAAATAGTCTACTTTGAAAATGTCTAAAAGTCAGATTCATCTCAATGCTCCACTGGTGACAGTGGGACCATGGAGGAGACCCAGCGAAGTAAGTACTTGGGTAGATTAGTCACACCTCTGACAGAGATCTCTTCTTTTGATTGTATGAAGTATTAGGACTAGAGGAAGCATAAAGGGCTTATTCTCACCGAAGAGAGTTATCGAGTTGAAATGTCAATTTACATAATATGTACATACACTTTTCAAATCACATTAGTGACGGGAATGTCACGAGCTGAGAGAGGTTTCGGTTGACGTTCTTGCTTCGCAGCTCAAAAGTATCTTAAATGTCACAGTAGCCACTAGACAGGAGGCTAAGCATCACAAACTATATTAGGCCTACACTATTAATTATTGGAACAGAACCATATTATACTGTTGAATAATGCAACAATTCACAAGCATGTGTGGACAATTAAAGWAATTTTTTCTAGTCTGTAGGCTACACTCAATACATTTTAGCTTCAAGACAAAAGCACAGAGTTACTGGTAACTAAAGCTAACAAAATGTCTTCATCAAGTAACATTAGCATATCAAAAATGAATGATTTAACCCTCTCATATTATTATAAAAGTACAGTAGGCCTACATTACAACATTACAACAAACTAGGCTTCAAGAAGACGAGGACCGTTGTTTGTAGATTTAATTCAAAGAGCTCATTCACTGAACTTTCTTTAGATGAGAAGCTTGGATTATTGCCGGTTCAAATCCAGGTCAGTATTATGGAATACTACCATGTTGATTGTTTCTTGTTCATTTAGTGGTAAAGGCAATATGCTGTAAATGTATTTGTGCCTTTAAGAAAAATCCTATAATGTATACATATTCCAGTTGTGTTTCTGACAGTTGACTGTTCTGTATGTAGACAATGAGGATGTCATGTGTCTCTGAATAGTTCAGCTGGCCATACTGTTTTGACAGTGTCATCGTTTTCAACAGTGTGTTTTCCAGGTCAGTGATGTTTATCTTTAGGGTTAGTACTAGTTTGTACTGTTGCAGACTTTTGTTTGCATATGGCGGAGGACTGATACTCACTCTGGACACTCAGATCATATAGTACTGTACACAAACTGGTTGGTCATGTCAGCCTTGAGTGAGTGTGCCTTTTGGATTCTGACATCTTTTGAGACCGGAATTCTCATACTTTTGTGTTATCCAGACTGCCGTCTGTTAAGATACTGAGTACCAACCCTAATCAACTACAATTTGAAAACATCAAAGGTGACATGTCTGAACATCTCAGCATGTGAAATGGTGAGGGAATACTATTACATGTTGAAGCATTCTTTACTTTGGTGTGTTGACTATGAAACAGGGTCCACTTCAACCAGGGAGGGGCGGATTAGTTCACACAGATGGAATCTGTTAAAAGTCCAGTAAAGTGTTGAAACTCTGAAATGGACGATGCCAAAATTCCTTTAGGACGTTATAGTCCTACATAACATGTCACTGCATCGTACTTGATGCTGCATGGAAGATACAGCATCTTCCATCTTGATGTTGATGAATCGTGTGCTGGCAACCTGCCTAGACTGAGCATGATGCAGACCATCTCCTAGCATATAGATTTACAACCCAACGAGACTCAGACATGCTGACATACTATCATTTTGTTGTTGCTATTGTCATGGAACATTATCTTAAACAGTATCATCAAAGGGAAGAAAGCTGTGGCTCAGACATGACTCTCTGTGAGATGGGATGTGTTTCTCCATTCAGGCTCACACGCCAGGCCCTTCAATATACTGTATCAGTTTATGTTTATCACACTGGGGATTTATGTATCTGTTGTAAAGATGTAAACAGTTTTTTTTAAAGGATTATTCCACTGAAAGATTAATCTCACTTCTGAGGGGAAGAAAACAATGAGTGTGTGTTTCCGCAGGGCCAGATGTGCAATGCCATGGAGAACTAATGTGTAACAAATTAATTATGTGATGGTTCTATGAAATAATATTTTATAGTAGAAAGTTCACACAGTCAGTCCTTAGACTCAGTTTGTTATACAATGGGAACACATACCACGCTAACGCTGATAGAATACTGAATAGAGTTTAATTTCCACCTCATCTCATTCTCCTCTCTCCAGACCACAGGTTTATTTGAAATGATTGAGAAGATGCAGGTAATGTATTTTGGATCTCTTGCTGTTCCTTTATTAACTCATGTTTCTAAGCTAGGCAATGTACACTAACCAGTGATTTAGTCTCTTTTACTGTAAATGCTGCTTTTTTGGCTATTCTCTCAACAACGGCTTGTCTTACCTGTGCTCTGTACTGAAGGTTAGCAGAGCTGGGACAGACAGTGTTGGAGAGGAGATGTCTGGACACGAGCAGTGTGCCTGACTCTGGACAGCCACTCTCTCGATGCTTATTCCCAGACCCTCAGCTAATTACCTCACTTCAGAGAGCCTTAATAACCCCCTGTCCCCTGGCCTTTGAAAACTGTAGCCAGCCTCCATGCACAAACTAGAGGAATATCGGTTAACATTACAGCATTTTACTACTTATCATAAGGCAAGACCGTGTTTGATACAGTACCAACATTGGTGAACAGGGTGTGCTTTTTACACTGTCTGAAGGTACATTTTTATTACAGGGTCATATAAAGTAACATATGACTTCATTGTAAGAGCTGTAATACAAAGTCTGTATAGAGAATTAATTCCTTCTCTATTTCTTAAGGATTATTATTCATAAACATATACATAATATTTGAGCTTGGGGATGTTATGTATGGGCTTGTGTTTTTATTCTGTATGTATGTTGACCTAGTTATGTATGAAACAATTTCTTTGAACAGAAGATTCCTCGTCAGTTTGTATGTCAGATGCTCCAGGGATTCCGCTTCTCCTCAATAACAGACCGCATATCAAACACATCAAACTCACAGCAGCAACTATCTGCTCCATCATATCAGACAGACTCACAGCCCTCACATGGTCAGTCCTTTACCCATAGGTCTGTAGCCAGTATCTGTGCACACTCATGGACTGAGCGACAGTATGGGAATTTCAGGCCACGTACTGTTCGTATGCCAAGTCTGTGTGACACAGCCCCAAAGGGGTTATTACTGCTTCCATGCCTTTCTGTCCAGATAGCTGTTAACTGACTGCTCTGTTGTGCATCTCCCTACCTATCTCTCCCCAACTCCCCACTCTGCATCCCTTTGCTCTTCTGCCTGCTATCTATATAAACATATGGATGGCTTTGTAACCTCTTTGTCTGTTGATAATATGATTAGTCCTCCCTGTACTTTGTTACTTCCTCTAAAACTGTGAATTCAAACGTAACTAATCTGTCAGATAAGACGTACGACACGGCTGTGAATCAGTAATGATGATGAACATCTCTGGACCTCTGATGACCTGGGTTTGGAATGTAACATCATCTGTCATGTGTAACTAGCGTGTGACAATTATCTTCTCTCTCTCTCTCTCTCTCTCTCTCCCTCTCTCTCTCTCTGTGTGTTTCTCTCTTTCCCTTTCTCTCGCAGGGCAACAGAATGGATGAGCAGCGATACACCTTTCCTCCCCCACTCAAAGTACGCTCTCGCTGGGTCTCCTGACCTCTCTCTCTCTCTCTCTCTCACAATACACCCGATGTGTCACTACTCCTCATATCTCTCTGTATCTGACTACTGACTGTCGAATTGTATTCACTCAGTGGGCACATACTGGGCACAAACTGGTTGAATCAACGTCGTTTCCACGTCAATTCAATTGAATTACGTTGAACCAACGTGGAATATACGTTGAATTGACGTCTGTGCCCAGTGGGTATGCTCAAATCCAGCAGCCCTCCCTACCTACTAATGTATAGACTAACAAGGTTAGAATACAATTATTATTACAGAGTAATATAAACATCAACCATGCAGTGGTCCYGTGTGGCTCAGTTGGTAGAGCATGGCGCTTGCAACGCCAGGGTTGTGGGTTCATTCCCCACGGGGGGACCAGGATGAATATGTATGAACTTTCCAATTTGTAAGTCGCTCTGGATAAGAGCGTCTGCTAAATGACTTAAATGTAAATGTAAATGCAGTATGATTGTCTGTTTATGCGTTAAACAGACAGGCACTTTGGCTGGATTCCATGGTAATTAAAGCATCACTTTAAATCAGTAGCATCAATTAAATCAGTTGTAGAGCACCACTGACTCTTACTGAGACAGATGAATAATTGATGTGTCTGTATTGTTGTCTTTGTAGACTGAAGAGGACTACATTCCTTACCCCAGTGTCCATGAGGTACATACAGAGACTCAACTTCAATGCAATAATTTCACCAGTAACATGGATGTTGGCAATTTGTGCTTCATGGTTGATATTTCAGTATTCATTGAAAATCACTATCACATTGAAAAATGACCCTCCAACCTCTTGTGTCTTCTATGCTGTGAACCAGGTGTTGGGGAGAAAGAGCGGGTTCCCCCTGATTCTGCTGCCTCAGTTTGGGGGTTACTGGATCGAGGGCAACAACCATGAGCTTGGTGACAGTGCTGAGCCAGACCAGATCCAGCCTCTGTCCCCCACCACACACAAGCTGGAGAGTAACTCCACCGCCAAGATGTACAGGAAGCACTTTCTGGGCAAGGTGAGGCTGAACACTGGGACTGTTGTGTTGGAGTTTGGCTGAGTGGTTATACTGCAGGAGACCGGGGTTCGATTCCCGGTTCATCATTTTTGCAGTTTGTCTCCTCCTCTCCTTCCATCACATATTTTTCCAACTGCCTTTAAAACACAAGACAAAACAAACACTGTCTGTAGAATAATGAGGCTGCATGTGTATAAAACACTTGTTAAACCTCTAGGGTATGTGGGACGTTAGCGTCCCACCTCATCAACAGCCAGTGATACTGCAAGGCGCCAAATTCAAATCCCATAATTTAAATTCCTCAAACATACAAGTATTTTACACCATTTTAAAGCTACACTTGTTGTAAATCCAGCCAGTGTCCGATTTCAAAAAGGTTTTACGACGAAAGCACACTAACGATTATGTAAGGTATGAGCCAAGTCACAGAAAAAGACAGCCATTTTTTCAGCTAAAGAGAGCATTAACAAAAAGCAGAAATAGAGATAAAATTAATCACTAACCTTTGGTAATCTTCATCAGATGACACTCATAGGACTTCATGTTACACAATACATGTATTTTATGTTCGGTAAAGTTCATATTTATATCCAAAAATCTGAGTTTAGGCAAGACGCTACTGTATCACTTGGCAAAAAGCCTGAGAAAATGCATAGCGCCACATTAAAATGAATGACTATGAAAATTACTATAAAATCAAACTTTCATTAAATCACACATGAAAGATATCAAATTAAAGCTACACTGGTTGTGAATCCAGCCAACATGTCAGAATTCAAATAGGCTTTTCATTCCTTAAAGAGGTGGGGTTTCAGGTGTCTCCGGAAGGTGGTGATTGACTCCGCTGACCTGGCGTCGTGAGGGAGTTTGTTCCACCATTGGGGTGCCAGAGCAGCGAACAGTTTTGACTGGGTTTTTGTTCTGATCTTATACTTAGTTTTTTCTTCCTCAGAGTAGGAGCGAGCAGGCCAGAGTGGATGAACGCAGTGCCTTGCTTGGTGTTAGGGCCTGATCAGAAGCCTGAAGGTACGGAGGTGCCTTCCCCTCACAGCTCCAGGCAAGCACCATGTTGTAGCGATGCGAGCTTCAACTGAAGCGCAGTAGGAGAAGGCGGAGAGCGGTGACGTGAGAACTTGGAAGTTGAACACCAGACGGGCTGCGGCGTGGATGAGTTGTAGGGGTTTAATGCACAGGCAGGGAGCCCAGCCAACAGCGATTGCAGTAATCCAGACGGAGATGACAAGTGCCTGGATTAGGACCTGCGCCCTTCCTGTGTAGCAGGGTCGTACTCTGCGAATGTTGTTAGAGCATGAACCTACAGGAACGGTCACCGCCTTGATGTTAGTTGAGAACGACAGGGTGTTGTCCAGGATCACGCCAAGGTTCTTAGCACTCTGGAGGAGACACAATGGATTGTCCCGGATGGCGAGATCAGGAACGGGCATCTCTCCCGCAGAAGAGCATCCGTCTTGCCGAGTTCATTGAGTGGTGATCCGTCATTCACACTGATATGACATGCAGAGATGCGATTCGCCACCGGTTATCAGAAGGGGGAAAGGAGAAGATTAATTGTGTGTCGTCTGCATAGCAATGATAGAGAGACCATGTGAGGATATGACAGAGCCAAGTGACTTGGTGTATAGCGAGAATAGGAGGGGCCTAGAACAGAGCCCTGGGGGACACCAGTGTGAGAGCACGGGCTGCGGAGACAGATTCTCGCCACGCCACCTGGTAGGACGAGCCTGTCAGTAAGACGCAATCCAAGCGTGGGCCGCGCGGAGATGGCCAACTCGAGAGTGGAGAGGAGATCTGATGGTTCACAGTATCAAAACAGCCGATAGGTCTAGAAGGATGAGAGCAGAGAGAGAGAGTTAGCTTTAGCAGTCGCGAGCGCCTCCGTGACACAGAAAGAGCAGTCTCAGTTGAATGATAGTCTGAAACACTGACTGATTGGATCAAGAAGGTCATTCTGAAGAGATAGCAGAGAGCTGGCCAAGGACGGCACGTTCAAGAGTTTTGGAGAGAAAAGAAAGAAGATACTGGTCTGTAGTTGTTGACATCGGAGGGATCGAGTGTAGTTTTTTCAGAAAGGTGCAACTCTCGCTCTCTTGAAGACGGAAGGAGTAGCCAGCGGTCAAGATGAGTTGATGAGCGAGGTGAGGTAAGGAGAAGGTCTCCGAAATGTCTGGAGGAAGGAGAGAGGATAGGGTCAAGCGGCAGGTTTTGGGCGCCGGCCGTCACAAAGACGCAAGATTTCATCTGGAGAGAGAGGAGAAAGAGGTCAAAGCACAGGTAGGCATGGTGAGCAGAACCAGCGTGTCGTTGACTTAGCAACGAATCGATGCTCGACCCTTCTTTTCAAAATGGTGACAAAGTCATCCGCAGAGAGGGAGGAGGGGGGAGGGGAGAGGATTCAGGAGGGAGGAGAAGTGGCAAAGAGCTTCCTAGGGTTAGAGGCAGATGCTTGGAATTTAGAGTGTAGAAAGTGGCTTTACAGCAGAGACAGAAGAGGAGAATTGTAGAGAGGAGGGAGTGAAAGGATGCCAGGTCCGCAGGGAGGCGAGTTTTCCTCCATTTCCGCTCGCGCTCCGAGACCCTGTTCTGTGAGCTCGCAATGAGTCGTCGAGCCACGGAGCAGGAGGGGAGGACCGAGCCGGCCTGGAGGAAGGGACATAGAGAGTCAAAGGATGCAGAAAGAGGAGAGGAGGTTGAGGAGGCAGAATCAGGAGATAGATTGGAGAAGGTTTGAGCAGAGGGAAGAGATGATAGGATGGAAGAGAGAGAGTAGCGGGGAAGAGAGCGAAGTTGGACGGGCGCGATACCATCCGAATAAGGGCAGTGTGGGAAGTGTTGGATGAGAGCGAGAGGAGAGGGAAAAGGATACAAGGTTAGTGTCGTAGACTTGGAGGGGAGTTGCAATGAGATTAGTGGAAGAACAGCATCAGTAAGATGAGGTCAAGCGTATTGCCTGCCTTGTGAGTAGGGGGGGAAGGTGAGAGGGTGAGGTCAAAAGAGGAGAGAGTGGAAAGAAGAGGCAGAGAGGAATGAGTCAAAGGTAGACGTGGGAGGTTAAAGTCACCCAGAACTGTGAATGAGCCATCCTCAGGAAAGGAACTTACAAGGCGTCAACGTCATTGATGAACTCTCCAAGGGAACCTGAGGGCGATAAATGATAGGATGTTAAGCTTGAAAGGGCTGGTAACTGTACAGCATGGAATTCAAAGGAGCGATAGACAGTCAGGGGAGAAAGAGAGAATGTCCACTTGAGAGATGAGGATCCCAGTGCCACCACCCCGCTGACCAGAAGCTCTCGGGTGTGCGAGAACACGTGGGCAGACGAGGAAGAGCAGTAGGAGTAGCAGTGATTCTGTGGTAATCCATGTTTCCGTCAGTGCCAAAAAGTCCAGGGACTGGAGGGAAGCATAGGCTGAGATGAACTCTGCCTTGTTGCCGCAGATCGGCAGTTCCAGAGGCTGCCGGAACCTGGAACTCCACGTGGGTCGTGCGCGCTGGGACCACCAGGTTAGAGTGGCAGCGGCCACGCGGTGTGAAGCGTTTGTATGGTCTGTGCAGAGAGGAGAGAAGAGGGATAGACAACACATAGTTGACAGGCTACAGAAGAGGCTCGCTAATGCAAAGGAGATTGGAATGACAAGTGGACTACACGTCTCGAATGTTCAGAAAGTTAAGCTTACGTTGCAAAAAATCTTATTGACTAAAATAGATACAGTACTGCTGGTGTGAAGTAAGCTAGCTAGCAGTGGCTGCTTGTTGACTTTGTTTGAAAGTGTAGCTGGCTAGTAACCTCGATAACTGGCTAGGTACCTCGATAATTACTCTAAACTACACAATTATCTTAGATTACTAGGACAGCAAAGACAACTATGTAGCTAGCTAACACTACACTAATCAAGTCGTTCCGTTGTAATGTAATAGTTTCGACAGTGCTGCTATTCGGTAGCATTTGGCTAGCTGGCTAGCTAGCAGTGTTGACTACGTTAGACTACGTTAGAAGGACGAAAATAGCTGGCTAGCTAACCTCGATAATTACTCTAAACTACACAATTATCTTCGATACAAAGACGGCTATGTAGCTAGCTAAGAACAAATTGCTATGATCAAACAAATCAAACCGTTGTACTGAAATKAAATGAAATGTAATACTACCTGTGGAGCGAAGCGAAATGCGACTACTCGCTCCAACCCGGAATATYGTTAATAATCGATCAAATTGAAGACGGGGTGATATGTGTTCAATACAGGATTAAAACGATATGTAGCATGCCTTCTGTTTGATTGAAACGCATGTCTAGGACACCAGGAGTGCCTCGACTTCAAGATGGCCGTATTTCTTCATTACACAAAGGAATAACCTCAACCTATTTCTCACGACTGTTGACATCCAGTGGAAGCCATAGGAACTGCAAGCAAGTTGCTTAGAAATCTGGTTTCCCAATGAAACCTAATTGAAAAGACAGTGACCTCAAAAAAAAGAAAATTCTGAATGGTTTGTCCTCTGGGTTTCGCCTGCTAAATAAGTTCTGTTATACTCACAGACATGATTCAAACAGTTTTAGAAACAGTTTTAGAGTGTTTTCTATCCAAATCTACTAATAATATGCATATCTTATCTCCTGGCGATGAGTAACTGGCAGTTGAATTTGGGTATGTTTTTCATCCAAACGTGAAAATGCTGCCCCCTACCCTAGAGAAGTTAAGCACCTTCTATTCATATAACATAATGCAGCCCAAAGGGCATACAACTGGTATGAAGACACCATAACTCACATATATTCCTATTCATTATGGTAATGAAAGTGAATGAGTGTTAGAACAATCCCAGCTGGGTAACCTAATAAGAGCTACTCTACGTGTCGGGTGGCACCTCAGAGACGGGTGCTAATGAAGAGGCATTAGGCTTTGCCACATGTTTTACACCAGTCAGAGTAATATGAACTAATCTAATGTGCCCATAGAGGAGAGCAGAGACCTGAATGGAATGGCAGCAGTTGGCTAGCACATACAGTTGAGACATAGTTCATTAACTCATTCAAATGTGTTTGGATTGGTGTGTGTGCGTGTATGAAAGACAGAAAATGTATTCTTCAGCTAAACTCTGTCCTTGTGCTGTATCCCCAGGAGCACTTGAATTACTACTCAGTGGACGGAGCTCTGGGACATCTGGTGTTGTCCATGAAGTATGAGGAGATCGGAGACCAGGAAGACCTCCGCCTCATGCTCAGGTAAAACACCCGTAGCCTCCTCCATCACATCCTTCTCTCTGCTGGCTCTCATCTCTCTCTCCGTTCTCATCCCTTTCCCCTCCTCCTCTTCCATCCCCACGTTCTCCTTTATCTGAATATTGTGGATACATACAGTACTAAACTGTAAACATACTGGTATTGTTCACATCATTCTGTGTCTGTGCAACTGAGTAATGCACAATGCACAGTTGTAACTCTGTTGTAATCAATGGAAAGTTGCTAAAACGAGAATTTCCATTCACTTCCAGTGTTTATGAATCATTCCCTATTGTGGTGATAATCCCATCCTCATAGGAGTCATAAAGCCAGTGAGAGTGTAAACAGCTAGAGGGATGCGGATGTAGGGACTAGGGCCAGGGCTGGGTTAGTTACAGTGGGTAGATGATCCATTACAGATGCCCAGTCCATGTGACAGACTGACAGCTTCTAAGAAGCATAACTATGATCATGACGAGAACATGTTGTTGTGATTGCCTAAACCACCAGGACCAAACTGGAGACATACCATGATGTTATCCCCATATCCTGTCTCACAGAGTTCCCTAACGTGGTGCAGATGGCCAAGGTGAGATCATGGTTGGGGATGAATATCAACACGTACTGTTTGTGGAAAAGATGTTGAAAAGTGTCATAATTGTACCGTGATTACATTAATTTGATCTCAGCGCAGTTATTTCTATGTTTTTATTTTTGACCCTTAGCTTGTCTGTGAAGAGGTGAATGTGGATCGTTTTTACCCTGTCCTCTACCCAAAAGTAAGCATTAGGTTTTGAAGTGTTCTCAGATATTTAACCACAGAAATATGTTTTTTTACATGGATAATACAAATGTCGTACTCCTGACTATTCGTTCAATTTGTGATCTCTAAACAGGCTTCAAGACTCATTGTCAATTTTGATGAACACATTATAAGCAGCAACTTCAAGTTCGGAGTCATCTACCAGAAATTTGGACAGGTGAGCCTTGGAGATACATTAAGATCAGTTAAAACGATTGGGAATTAAATCATCATCATCATCATACTGCCAAACTCTTCAATCCCACAGAGCCCCCCACACATTGAACAACAAAAAAGATGAATAAATGAACGAACACTCGCACTTGACTTTTCCTACCAGCACTGACTTAGCTGATAGCTACTTCAATGAGGAAAATGTACTTACTATGACTGTGATATGTGGTTGTCCCACCTAACTATCTTAAGATCTGTCGATCTGGAGCATCAGATAAATGACTAGAATGGAAAAGTTAATGTACTGAATGAGAGCTGACCTGAGTGCATTAACACGAGTACCATCTCTTGCAAATCTCATAAGAAAATGCATAATATGCTTATCCTCCTCCCCATCACATTAATAGAGTTTCTCTAAGCCTAAGCCAAACATATGTTTCTCTTCAATATTCCTTCTCATTACAATAACAACCGTATTGTTTACGGCACTGGGCCAGAGAAGCTACGGAAGCCTCAGCATAGCCTCAGTAGAGGGTCATTGTATCCTCTGATGGAGCCTAGGGAGTGGAGCTCCACATCCTTCATCTTTAAACTCTAAAGCAAAGGGCCACACTCAGCAGAGGCTCGACCTCACAGGGGCTCCAGGGGCCTCAAGAACCCTCTCCTCTTCTTCTCAGCACCCAGAGAGACATTAACATACAGGAGAGACACTGAGGACTGGATACACACATGCATGCGCGCGCACGCACGCACACACACACACACACACATACACACAGAGAGAGAGAGAGGTTTTATGTGATCAAAGTGTTATTGTTCCTCACTCATTATTATAGTTCACTCATTATTATTATTATAGTTATTATAGTATTATAGTTCTATTCTATTCACAATATAGCGTAAATCTTAAGTATGTTATCATGAGCGCTTCATATACAATAAGTTGTATAATCTTCATAGTGCTTTGGTCAGTGGTAATGTTTTCTGTTTCTGACTGCTGTTAGCCTCTATAAACTCCTGGTTTGCAGACATCAGAAGAAGAGCTGTTTGGAAACAGTGTTGAGAGTCCTGCCTTTGTTGAATTCCTAGAGTTTCTGGGGGAGAAGGTCGAGCTGCATGACTTCAAAGGGTAAGAACTTCACCACAACGTTCTAATATACACTACCGTTGAGAAGTTTGGGGTCACTAAGAAATKTCCTTGTTTTTGAAAGAATAGCAAATAAAAATTCCATTAAAATAGCATCAAATTGATCAGAAATACAGTGTAGACATTCTTAATGTTGCAAATGACTATTTTACCTGGAAACGACAAGTCTTTTATGGAATATCTACATAGGTGTACAGAGGCCCATTATCAGCAACCATCACTCCTGTGTTCCAATGGCACGTTGTGTTATCTAATCCACGTTTATAATTTTAAAAGGCTAATTGATCATTAGAAAACCCTTTTGCAATTATGTTAGCACAGCTGAAAACAGTTGTGCTGATTGACGAAGCAATAAAACTGGCCTTCTTTAGATTAGTTGAGTTCCTGGAGCATCAGCATTTGTGGTTCGATTACAAGCTCAAAACGGCCAGAAASAAAGAACTTTCTTCTGAAACTCATCAGTCTATTCTTGTTCTGAGAAATTAAGGCTATTCCATGCGAGAACTTGACAAGAAACTGAAGATCTCGTACAACGCTGTGTACTACTCCCTTCACAGAACAGCGCAAACTGTCTTTAACCAGAATAGAAAGAGGAATGGGAGGCCCCGGTGCACAACTAAGCAGGAGGACAAGTACATTAGAGTGTCTAGTTTGAGAAACAGATGCCTCACAAGTCCTCAACTGGCAGCTTCATTAAATAGTGCCCGCAAAACATCAGTCTCAAAAATATTAAGATGGGCAAAAGAAAACAGACACTGGACAGAGGAAATCTGCCTAGAAGGCCAGCATCCCGGAGATGCCTCTTCACTGTTGACGTTGAGACTGTTTTTTTGCGGGTACTATTTAATGAAGCTGCCAGTTGAGGACTTGTGAGGCGTCTGTTTCTCAAACTAGACACTGATTAAAAATCAGCCGTTTCCAGCTACAATATTAATTTACAACATTAACAATGTCTACACTGTATTTTTGATCAATTTGTTGTTATTTTAATGGACAAAAAATGTGCTTTTCTTTCTAAAACAAGGACATTTCTTAGTGACCCCAAACTTTTGAACGGTAGTGTACATTCAATAACAACAACCACAATTGTGCAATTGATTGTGTCTTGAACAGTGTGTTGGAGATTGGACCATTCAGTGAAACCCTCTATCTATCTGTCTAGGTTTCGTGGTGGGTTGGATGTGACCCACGGGCAGACAGGATCTGAGTCCGTCTACCACAACTACCGCAACAAGGAGGTCATGTTTCATGTGTCCACCAAGCTGCCTTACACTGAGGGGGACACACAACAGGTACTATTACAAACCCCTCTGATCTCCTCCTACTGATGCAGACTGTCACCATCACACTGTTTATTCTGTTATGGATCATGTTTTAAATGAGTAGAAAGTTGTGTATTGGTATGACATGAGTATTGGTATCCATATGATCCGTTATGATTGGGAACATTCTGGAAACATCCATAAAGCTTATGTATATTGTATGTTTTCTTTAGAAAAAGTATCTTTCTCTTTCAGTGCAGTCTTCAGTGGAGCACTACTGTATAATGTCTTACAGTGTAAACTTCCTCAGTCTTCACCCATCAGGGAAACTGTCCCAACACAGACAGACACCTTATCAGAAGAATGTCTTAAGCCTATCTAGACGAACACACACCATAAGTTATCAGGACGAACACACAATGTGTAATCAGAGCCCACAGCTGCAGTGGGAGCAGCTGATTGGTTCCCCTGAGAGTTAAGTCAATCAGAGCTGTTGTCCAGGTTGATATGGTGGAGCAGCAACCCTCCAACTGGTGTTGGTTTACCCTGGCTCATCTGTGGACAGACAGAAATCTGCCAAGACAAACAGGGAGAGAGAGGGGGAGAGACAAGGGACTCCCCAGAGTGGTAGAGAAAGGCATTTGCAACATTCAGTAGTTTGAAAGTTAATAAAAAAACTCTTATTACTCCTACTCAAGCAATACATGACAGACAAATTCATTACTGTTCTTGAAAGCATTTCCGTGTGACATGAATGTTCAATACAGCTTTGCTTTACGTGCTGTCCTGTGTTGCAGTTGCAGAGGAAGAGGCACATAGGGAATGACATCGTGGCCATAGTGTTCCAGGAGGAGAGCACTCCCTTCGTACCAGATATGATTGCCTCCAACTTCCTCCATTCCTACGTAGTGGTGCAGGTGGAGAACGGCTGCACTGATGATGTACTGTACAAGGTGCTAAAGCACTCCTTGATCTTCACTAAACTAGCCAACCAACATCATATCAAACATACAATACTGTGACCATTGATCATTCATGGCCAGTTTGATTGTCATCTGTTAGGTGTCAGTGACGGCGAGAAATGACGTACCTTTCTTTGGACCYCCCCTGCCAGACCCGGCCGTCTTTAGAAAAGTAAGTTGGCACAACTACAATCCGAACTCCTTAAAACACCGGTCAGCTACAGTGTTTTCTCTCTCCTCCTTCATTTGTGTCACTCAGTCCAGTTCTCTTTTATCTCAGGGTCCAGAATTCCAGGAGTTCCTCTTCACGAAGCTCATCAATGCTGAGTATGCCTGCTATAAAGCTGAGAAATTTGCCAAACTGAAGGTGAGTTATTCAAAGGATCTCTGTCATTGTTTTCAGGAGCCAACTAAGGGACACAAGCCAGCATCCTTGGTAGACAGTGTTGCCAGCCTATCATTACATATTAACTGTCACCTGTTTGTGTTATCAGGAGCGTACACGGTCAGCCTTACTGGAGACATTGTATGAGGACTTGCACATCAACAGCCAGGCCATGATGGGTCTGGGAAGAGACGAGGACAAGATGGAAAACGGGTCCGGAGGAGGAGGGGGCTTCTTTGAGACCTTTAAGGTAACCCGGCACGGCTGGGAAAAGGCTTGGGGCAATAAGCTTAGTATGCACTGACTAATGTGTTTTTACATATGATCACTTGTTCCTGAATATGTAACAGTTATAAATGAAACACCCTCATAAAACTATTTGTAATTAATTTGAATTATGAAACTAAAACAGAGGATCATTTCCATCTTATAGTGAAACAGTTCTTTACACGCCACTATTTCTCTGTTGTTCCCCTTGGTTGTACAGGTTGTTGTCTGTCTGGGGGTTTCCAATAATGTCCTTATGCATAATACAGGACACTGGCATCAACTGTTTGATCAATCTCCATTAGTCTGTCTGGGGAACATCCTTGTCTCTGTGCTCTGCTGCTCTGTCAAATGGCTCACCAGCTTCTCAATGTCAAGCTTTATGTGGTGTTGTGTTCTGTCTGCAGCATGCTACCATGTGTTTGTGACATACATTAGCTGGCGTTATTTCCTTCTCGGTTTCACCCTTCCAGAATGAGGAGAGCGATGCTCCCTCTCCCTTCCCTGAGAAACCATTGATAGAGCCCAGCCCCCTCACATGCCTGCCTAACTCAACTCACTAACTTCTAAAGCATGAAACACACAGAGAATCTCACTGCTGATAGGTACTTATCACAGTGGAAGGCCGTTCCTTCTCTTGCTAGAACAAAAGCGGTACCTACTGCGTGCCGACATGGTAGTGACGAACCTACCGCTTCTACTTGTAGAATCAGTGGCCAACAACTTCGCTTTGAGCCAATCAGAGAGCACAAACTCCAACATGCGGGAGCCAACAAAAGAAGGCCTTTTCTCTGTACATCCACGGATGAGCCAGTCATACTTCATAGCAATGTAGGTTATGGGATGGTAGTTAGCTAAGTACACAGACATAATGCACACAACACTAAATACTTCCTCCAATCTAGCTAACCAGTAGCTAGTATTGACATTATATTTAAGTCACAGTCGATTAGCTAGTTTCCATGAGCTATGTTGCGCTAGCTAGCGAACATGTTAAAGTTAGTTAGCTAGCTAAACATTTGGCTATGGGCTGGCACAGGCAGTATGGGATTATGGAGAGTGAATTTAATTGTTTCTTCGTCATCTTGCTAGGTAGTTATCTAGCTGTGGCCATCTGGCTAGCATCAACAATGGCTTTCTATAAAAATAGAAACATTAGCGCAGATAGCTTGGAATCTAGACCATAAGTATTATACACGGATATGCATTGCCAAAAAATGCTACTGCCAACTTCTGGTTCGGCAGTGTAAACACAAAAGAGATTGACTGCCAACACTCTGTTCAGAGGCGCTAAGTACTGTCGGCAGGCAAACATTTGACAATCCTACCGGTGTGTCTGAGCTTTAGCACAATAGTTTGGCACATGATTAGACTTGGACACTCACACAGCTAGAATTACTAGACTGTCACTACCCTTGCCTTTATATCAATAGTGGAGGAGCTGAGTCATCTCTTTGGATCAAAGGTGTTTTTAACATTGAATGCAATTTAATATTGTTTTCATGATAAAGATTACATGCATATGCATTGCATCAGAATGGGTCCCTGCACTGTATGCTCTGTGTACATGCCAGCTCCTGCTCATGCTTTATGTTTGCTTTGTGATGTTTATATCAAGAACAAGCTTGTTAGTTATAAGAGTTCAAGGGGAGTGTGTAGTGCGTACATGGCGAGAATGTTTTTGGCATTTGTCAGACAGATGGAATGATATGTCTGACACTCCAGTGGCAGAAGAGTTGCCCTTCTAAGTGATACAAGCGTGGCTCATGACTGTTTGAATGTTTCCTGTATGTTTGGGATATATTATACCACTAAGATTTTTGATGAAACGTATGATATACATTTATATCAAATCTGAGAGGAACCTAATTTGAAAAGTCACAAGATCTTTCTCTATTAAGTCATCCACTTTGTGTAAGATGCCACATGCATAGAAAAGACTCAAATAAAACATACTGATGAAGCAGGAAACAAATAACAAGTGCTTTGAACAATATTTGTAACCAACCTGTATGTGACTGTACTGGAGGCTTTCTTCTTGTTCGTGACCATGTCTGCTGCGCTCTCCAACGTTGTAACATATGTATGTGTACTTGTCTTCTACTCTTCCTCTTCTCCATGACTCCATCATCCTCTTCTTTACAGGCCCAATTCTGTGGGCCATTTTTTCTCTGCTAAAGTGTCTCTACCTATTTCACTGTCTGTGTCACACCCGTGGTGCCCAAAGTCTCACTCTCTGTCTATATTTTAAAACTGTGCTTTTATTTGTAGAGTTCAGATATAACACATGCTTTAATGTACTTTGTTTTATTAACAAACAGTAACTTGCTGCATGTAATCAATCTCATGGTGTTTTGTTTTTCTCTCTCTCTCTCTCTCTCTGTATGACTCAGTCATTGCTTGTCCCAGGGAAAAGTCCCAGTAAACATGGACGTCGAGGCAGTGCCATAGGGATAGGAACAGTAGAAGAGGTTCATATCTAATTCTAACTACTCCCTCCTTACTACTCTTCCTCTCTGTGTCTTATTTCTCAGCATGACTACACTGCATCCTGACAAACACTTTTCCTGTGGTTGATCAGTGAACCACAACTTTAGGATTCCAGGGCAACCACTCCAGAAATGTAAAAGGACGACTCGTATTATGAAATATGTGAATTTCTTAGCAGGAGATTGCGTCTATACAGTATTATACACATATGTTAAAGCTATGGTATTATTGAGGCTTGTGAAATGACTTGCCTCTCTCAACTGTTTGAACTACGTAACACACTGTACACTAGCCTTTGATCCTGTCACGCCCTGACCTTAGAGAGCCGTGTTATTTTCTCTATTTGGTTAGGTCAGGGTGTGATTTGGGGTGGGCATTCTATGTTGTTTGTTTCTATGTTTTGACAGGGTATGGTTCTCAATCAGGGACAGCTGTCTATCGTTGTCTCTGATTGGGAATCATACTTAGGCAGCCTTTTTTCCTTTTGGTAGTTGTGGGTAGTTGTCTTTGTTTGTGCATGTATAGCCTTACGGAGTTTCACGTTAGTTTTTGTTGTATTATTGTTTTGTTGGCAACATTTGCAAAATAAAGAAAAATGTACGCTCACCACGCTGCACCTTGGTCCATTCCATACGACGATCGTGACAGATCCATATGACATCAGATATAATGTAGGTACCTTGCTAGCACAAATAACGTTTTGTATAAGTGCATAGAGACAAGTGGTCCGTTTAATGCCCTTAGCCCTCACTTAACTGGTATTTTTTGCATATTTCCTTGTTTTGTTATTATATTGTATTGTGTGTTCACTCTCTGTAGTCTCCACAAGCATATCTCTCAACATGCAAATCTTGTTTAGCTAATTCTCCATTTGTTTAAAACTATGGATATTAATGGTTTAGAGAACATAGATTCTTCTCAAGCTCTTTGAAGCCCACATTAGATACAAGCTATTTTTCAAGTCCTTATTTTGAGAGGTTACAAAGGGAGATTGAGTGAACAAAGTGTTCAGTCAGAAAGCACATTTTAGTGGTAAGCCCTGGAGCGCTACAACTCATCTTTCATCTCATGCTCTGCTCTCGCTAGCCAATCTGAGTGGCACTGGGGCTTGTTGCTAAGCCTCTAACTGCATATTCTAATGTTTTCCTATCTCTGTTAGCCACAACTCCAAGGCATAAGAATGGTTACTCTGTATGTAGCCTGATAATAATGATTCATTCTTATGCAAGATAGAACATCTTGTACTTTCCGCAGAGATGGTTAAATTGTCTCACGATTTATAGTGAATAATGATACAATACCTGGAAAGTCACGACATTTGGAAAATACAAGTGATGATATACTGTGTAATAACACCTAACGTACTAGAAAACAATGAACAGAGCATAACAATGCAATAACCACAGCATTAAAGACAGATACCATGTTCTTGGCTATTGATAGGCTGTTATTGTGAAAGATATGATGTCATGGATGCTCACTGGTTGTTTTCTTCTTGTCCTGTCAGTCTTTGATCATCCCTGGGAAGAGTCCAACCAGGAAAAAGTCTGGTCCCTTTATCTCCAGACGCAGCAGTGCCATCGGTATTGAGAATATCCAGGAAGTCCACCAGAAAATGTAAGTGTGACCTAGTCACATAACAGGGACGGGTCAATGTTCATAGACATGAATATTGATGTTGATAGATGTTTGTATATGATGTTGATACAGTGGGTATCATAAGTATTCACATTTTGTTTCCCATTTTGTTGCGTTAAGATGTGGGATTTAAATGAATTTAATTGTGATGTTTTTGGAATGGTCTATAATGTCAAAGTGGAAGAAAAACGCTATCATAATGTTTTTACATAATGTTTTTAATTTATGAAAAATAAAACACTAATACACGTTGATTAGATAAGTATTTACCTCCCTGAGTCAATCATGTTAGAAACACCTTCTTGGGTAAGTCTCAAAGAGCTTTGCACACCTGGATTGTGCAATATTTGCCCATTATTCTTTCACATATTCTTCAAGCTCTGTCAGGTGTTGGGGATCATGGCTAGACAGCAAATTCTATCTCAAGGCCATCAGTGTCACGATCGTGTGGAGGATTGACGGACCAAAACGCAGCAGTAGGAAAATAAGCCATCTTCTTTTATTATTGAAGAAGGCAAAATGAAACAAAACACACTTTCAAACTAACCAAAACAAAAACGATCGTGAAGCTAATAAACGTCGTGCACATACAACAGGCTACAAACGTTCTGACATAGACACAGCTAGATACATACACTCAACACAAACCCATACACTACCACCAACACCACCTCTACCATGATAAATACCCCCAAACACACAAATACCCATGTCACACCCTGACCTAACTAAAATAATAAAGAAAACAAATAATACTAAGGCAGGGCGTGACATAACCCCCCTTAAGGTGCGAACTCCGGGCGCACCAGCACATAGTCTAGGGGAGGGTCTGGTGGCTTCCTTCCACGGCGGCGGCTCCGGCACTGGTCGTGGTCCCACCCCACATAGTCATAGGAGGCAGCAGCCGGGATAAGGGGCAGCAACCGGGATAAGGGGCAGCACCAGGGTAAGGGGCGCACCGGGCTGAGGGACTCTGGCAGGCCTGGCTGAGGGACTCTGGCAGGTCCTGGCGACGGCTCTGGCAGTCCTGGCTGGACGGCTCTGCAGGTCCTGGCTGGACGGCTCTGGCAGGTCCTGGCTGGACGGCCTGGACTGGGCAGGTCCTGGCTGGACGGCTCTGGCAAGGTCCTGGCTGGACGGGCTCTGGCAGGTCTGGCTGGACGGCTCTGGCTCCGCGACGGTCTGGCTGTCGGTCGCGAAGGCTCTGGCTGTCGGTCTGGCGGAAGGCTCTGGCTGATCCGGTCTGGCGGAAGGCTCTGCTGATCCGGTCTGGCGGAAGGCTTGGCTGATCCGGTCTGGCGGAAGGCTCTGGCTGATCCGGTCTGGCGGAAGGCTCTGGCTGACCCGGTCTGGCGGAAGGTCCTGGCTGACCGGTCTGGCGGAAAGCTCTGGCTGATCCGGTCTGGGGAAGGCTCCGGCTGATTCCGGTCTGGCGGAAGGCTCTGGCTTGATCCGGTCTGGCGGAAGGCTCTGTAGGCTCTTGGCAGACGGGCGACTTTGCAGGCTCATGGCAGACGGGCAGCTTTGCAGGCTCATGGCAGACGGGCAGTTCGGCGCCGTTGGGCAGACGGGCAGTTCAGGCGCCGCTGGGCAGACGGGCAGTTCAGGCGCCGCTGGGCAGACGGGCAGTTCAGGCGCCGCTGGCAGACGGGCAGTTCAGGCGCCCGCTGGGCAGACGGCAGTTCAGGCGCCCCTGGGCACAGATGGCATCCGACGGCGCTGGGCAGACAGATGGCTCCGATGGGCGCTGGGCAGACAGATGGCTCCGACGGCGCTGGCGGCAAGACCAGATGGCTCCGACGGCGCTGGGCAGACAGATGCTCAGCGGCGCGGGCCAGAACGGCCGACTCTGCCCTGCTGAGGCGCACAGTAGGCCTGGTGCTGGTATAGGCACTGGCTGCGCTGGAGAGGAGGAAAGCTCTGACAGCGCTGGACAGGTGGGAGCAGCTGGAGAAGAAACCCGGAGAGACAGCCTGGTGGCGGGGGGCTGCCACCGGTGGACACTGGTACTGAGGTGGCACCGGGTATACCGGACCGGGTGAAGGAGACACGTGCTCTTGAGCACCGAGCCTGCCCAACCTTACCAGGTTGAAATGGTGCCCGTTAGCCCTGCCAGTGGTCGGCGAGGTGGATAGCCCGCACTGGCTATGCTGGCGACGGGGACACCATTCGTAAGGCTTGGTGCCATGTAATGCCGGCCGAGGAGACGTACTGGAGACCAGATACGTTGGGCCGGCTTCATGACATCTGGCTCGATACCCAACCTAGCCCTCCAGTGCGGCAAGGTGGAATAGCCCGCACTGGGCTAAGCACGCGTACTGGGGACACCGTGCGCTTACGCATAACACGGTGTCTGAACCAGTACGAGGCTCTCTCACTCCACGGTAAGCACGGGGAGTTGGCTCAGGTATCCTACCCCGGCTTTGCCACACTCCTCGTGTCCCTCCCCCCAATAAATTTTTGGGTCTGACTCTCGGGCTCCCACACGCGTCGCCGCGCTGCTCCTCATAACCAGCGCCTCTCTGCCTTCGCTGCCTCCAGCTCCGCCTTCGGACGGCGAATATTCCCCTGGCTGAGCCCAGGTCCTTTACCGTCCAGGATCTCCTCCCAAGTCCATTTCTCCTTGCGCTGCTCCTGTTGCCGCTGGTCATGTTGCTTGGTCGTAGATTGGTGGGTCATATTCTGTCACGATCGTGTGGAGGATTGACGGACCAAAACGCAGCAGTAGGAAAATAAGCCATCTTCTTTTATTATTGAAGAAGGCAAAATGAAAACAAAAACACTTTCAAACTAACCAAAACAAAACGATCGTGAAGCTAATAAACGTCGTGCACATACAAAGGCTACAAACGTTCTGACATAGACACAGCTAGATACATACACTCAACACAAAACCCATACACTACCACCAACACCACCTCTACATATAATACCCAAACACACCACCATACCCCATGTCACACCTGACTAACTAAAATAATAAAGAAAACAAATAATACTAAGGCCAGGGCGTGACAATCAGACTGTTAAACAGCCACCACTAACATTGCGTTGGCTGCTGCCAACATACTGACTCAACTCCAGCCCACTTTAATAATGGAAATTGATGGAAATTGATCAAAAATGTATCACTAGCCACTCACAATGCCACTTAATATAATGTAATATGTATATACTGTACTCTATATCATCTACTGCATCTTGCCATCTTTATGTAAATACATGTATCACTAGCCACTTTAAACTATGCCACTTTTATGTTTACAATACCCTACATTACTCATCTCATATGTACTATACTGTACTCGATACCATCTTGCCTATGCCGTTCTGTACCATCACTCATTCATATATCTTCATGTACATATTCTTTATCCCTTTACACTTGTGTGTATAAGGTAGTAGTTGTGGAATTGATAGGTTAGATTACTCGTTGGTTATTACTGCATTGTCGGAACTAGAAGCACAAGCATTTCGCTACACTCGCATTAACATCTGCTAACCATGTGTATGTGACAAATAAAATTTGATTTGATTTGATTTTCATGTCTTGCCATAGATTTTCAAGCAGATTTAAGTCAACTATAACTTGGCCACAGGAACATTCACTGTCTTCTTGCTAAGCAACTCCAGTGTAGATTTAGCTTTGTGTTGTAGGCCATTGTCCTGATTAAAGGTAAATTCCTCTACCCAGTGGTGTAAATCAAACTGAAGGACGTTTTGCTCTAGGATTTTGCCTGTGCTTAGCTCCATCCTGTTTCTTTTTATTCTGAAAAACTCTGCAGTCGTTACTGATGTCAAGTATACCCATACCATGATGCAGCCACCACCATGCTTGAAAATAAGTAGGCAGTTACTCAGAGATGTGTTGTGTTGGAATTGCACCAAACATTTTTGAGACCAAAAAAAGTATTCCTTTGTCGTGTTTTTTTGCAGAATTACTTTTGTGCCTTTTTATTCTGTATATTTATTATTATTTTAACTACAATGTTGTTAATCCATCCTGTTTTCTCCTATCACAGTCATTGAACTGTTTTAAAATCACCAATGGCCTCATGGTGACATCCCTGAGCTGTTTCCTTCCTGTCCTGCAGCTCAGTTCAGAAGGACAATTGTATCTTTGTTGTGTCTGGGTGGTTTAATACTTCATCCACAGCATAATTATTAACTTGACCATGCTAAAAGAGATATTCAATGTCTGATTTGTTATTGTTATCTATCACCAATCACTGCCCTTCTTTGAGGCTTTTGAAAAGGTCTATGGTCTTTGTAGTTGAGTCTGTGCTTGAAATGTAATACTTGACTGAGGGACCTTACAGATGTTGTATGTATGGGGGACAGAGGAAGGGGTAGTCATAAAAAAAATCAYGTTTAGCCCAATTATTTCACACATTTCAGTCCATGTAATTTATGTTGAGCCAGATTTTACTCCTGATCTACATTTGAGTTTTTATATTTTTATTAATTTGTTAAAATATGTATAATTTCTTTTCACTTTGACATTATGGAGTATCTGGTGTAGATCTAAATTAAATCTATTTCAATACCACTTTGTCACGCAACAAAATGTGAAAAACTCCAAGGGGGGTTAATACTTATGATACCCATTATATGTTAGTTATAATATCCTGTGTTTCTGTCTGATGTCCTGATCCTTTCCCTGTCCCTATCGCCCTGTCCCTGTATCTATCGCCCTGTCCCTGTATCTATTGCCCTGCCCCTGTATCTATTGCCCTGTCCCTGTATCTATCGCCCTGTCCCTGTATCCATCTATCGCCCTGTCCCTGTATCCATCTATCACCCTGTCCCTGTATCCATCTATCGCCCTGTCCCTGTATCCATCTATCGCCCTGTCCCTGTATCCATCTATCGCCCTGTCCCTGTATCCATCTATCCGCTCTGTCGCTGTATCCATCTATCGCCCGGTCCCTGTATCCATCTATCGCCCTGTCGCTGTATCCATCTATCGCCCTGTCCCTGTATCCATCTATCGCCCTGTCCCTGTATCCATCTATCGCCCTGTCCCTGTATCCACCTATCGCCCTGTCCCCACTCAGCAGCAGCCACAGCGGTAGGGAGTGTTTACCTGGCACACAGAAGACCCCTGACAGTGACCATGCCTCTCAGGACCCCAAGTCTGAGAACTCCTCCAGTCAAAGCTCACCAGAAGTGCTCATTACAAAGAACATGTGAGTAGATTACATTTTAACACAGATATAGAGATGATTAAAACATGTTAAAAACATGTTGTTAATACGGTACACGTCCTGGTAATCCATCTGGCCTTGTGGCCTTGTGTATGTTGACCTGTTTAAAGGTCTTACTCACATCGGCTGCGGAGAGCGTGAACACACATTCTTCCAGAACAGCTGGTGCTCTCATGCATGTTTCAGTGTTATTTGCCTCGAAGCGAGCATAGAAGTAGTTTAGCACGTCTGGTCGGCTCGTGTCACTGGGCAGCTCTCAGCTGTGCTTCCCTTTGTAGTCTGTAATGGATTGCAAGCCCTGCCACATCCAACGAGCGTCAGAGCCAGTGTAGTACGATTCGATCTTAGTCCTGTATTGATGCTTTGCCTGTTTGATGGTTCGTCAGAGGGCATAGGGGGATTTCTTATAAGCTTCTTGGTTAGAGTCCCGCTCCTTGAAATCAGCAGCTTTAGCCTTTAGCTCAGTGCAGATGTTGTCTGTAATCCATGGCTTCTGGTTGGGGTATGTACGTACGGTCACTGTGGGGATGACGTCATCGATGCACTTATTGATGAAGCCAATGACTGATGTGGTGTACTCCTCAATGCCATTGGAGGATTCCCGGAACATATTCCAGTCTGTGCTAGCAAAACAGTCCTGTATCTTAGCATCTGCTTCATCTGACCACTTTAATATTGATCGTGTCACTGGTGCTTCCTGCTTAAATTTTTGCTTGAGTGCGGTCTTAGTGCCAGCCTCAGTCTGTGGTGGTATATAGACAGCTACGAAAAATACAGATAAACTCTCTAGGTAGATAATGTTGTCTACAGCTTATCATGAGATACTCTACCTCGGGCGAGCAAAACCTCGAGACTTCCTTAGATATCGTGCACCAGCTGTTATTTACAAAATACATAGTCCGCCGCCCCTTGTCTTACCAAACGCCTCTGTTCTATCCTGCCGATACAGCGTATAACCAGCCAGCTGTATGTTGATAATGATAATGTTGATAATGAACGGAGCAATGTACAGACCATGAGATCCTTGATGAAAACCTACACCAGAGCGCTGTGGAATTTCTGGGGGGAAAAAGTCAAGGGGTCTGAATACTTTCCGAATGCACTGTATAGGCCAATATGATCATTCACATTAAAATGTAAGCATCATATGTAACGGCAGCCTTCCTCCTCTTCGTCTGAAGAGGAGGTGTAGCAGGGATCGAACCAAGACGCAGCGTAGTTCGTGTTCAACATGTTTAATAAAAGACGATAACGTGAACACTACACAAAATACAAAATAACAAACGTGGCAAAACCCGAAACAGTCCTATCTGGTGCAGAGAACACAAAGACAGGAAACAACCACCCACAAACCCCAAACACAAAACAAGCTACCTAAATATGGTTCCCAATCAGAGACAATGACTAACACCTGCCTCTGATTGGGAACCATATTTAGGTAGCTTGTTTTGTGTTGGGGTCTGGAGACGCCTCCTGTGCGTCTCCAGAGCCCTGTACGCCCTGTTGCTGCTCCCCGCACTAGCCTTGAGGTGCGTGTCCTTAGCCCGGTACCACCAGTTCCGGCACCACGCACCAGGCCTACTGTGCGCCTCAGCAGGCCAGAGTCTGCCGTCTGCCCAGCGCTGCCTGCGCAGCCCGTCTGCCCAGCGCTGCCTGCGCAGCCCGTCTGCCCAGCGCCGTCTGAGCTGCCCGTCTGCCCAGCGCCGTCTGAGCTGCCCGTCTGCCCAGCGTCGTCTGAGCTGCCCGTCTGCCCAGCGTCGTCTGAGCTGCCCGTCTGCCCAGCGCCGTCTGAGCCGCCCGTCTGTCCAGCGCCATCTGAGCCGCCTGTCTGTCCTGAGCCGCTAGAGCCGTCCGTCAGTCAGGAGCCGCCAGAGCGCCAGGCCCGTCGCCAGTTCCAGGTGAAGCCGCCACGAAGCCGTGCCGCCGGTCCGGAGCGGCCCAGGGCCGCCCGCCAGTCGGAGCTCCAGGCCGCCCGCCAGTCAGGAGCTGCAGAGGCCGCCCGCAAGTCAGGAGGCAGAGCCGCCCGCCAGTCAGGAGCTGCCAGAGCCGCCCGCCAGTCAGGAGCTGCCAGAGCCGCCCGCCAGTCAGCGAGCTGCCCTGCAGTCATGAGCTCCTCCAGTCATGAACTGCCCTCCAGTCATGAGTGCCCTCCAGTCATGAGCTGCCCTCCAGTCATGAGCTGCCTTCAGTCATGAGCTTGCCCTTCAGTCATGTCTCCCTTCCGCATGAGCGCCCTCAGTCATGAGCTGCCCTCAGTCCATGAGCCTGCCCTTCAGTCAGAGCTGCCATTCAGTCCGGAGCTGCCATTACGTCCGGAGCTGCTTTCAGTGTGCCGGAGCTGCCATTCATCAGTTCCGGAGCTGCCCTTCAAGTCCGGAGCTCCTCTCAGTCCGGAGCTACCTCTCAGTCCTGAAGCTACTCTCGTCTGAGCTACCTCTCTGGGAAGCTACCTCTCAGTTCATGAGCTTAACCTCTTCAGGGTCACGTGGCTAGCCGCTAAGTCATGTGAGCGTACCTCTCAGATGCGGCAGCCTACCCCTCAAAAGTCGATGAGCTACCCTTCAGTTCATGAGCTACCACAGTTCAATGACGCTTA
>NC_036847.1:23486062-23533250 GCF_002910315.2 Salvelinus sp. IW2-2015 | reverse complement strand
AACCCAAAGAGAGAGATCAACGCCTCAGTCATGAGCTCCCCTCAGTCATTGAGCTACCCTCTCAGTCATGAGCTACCTCTCAGTCATGAGCTGCCCCTCAGTCCGGAGCTGTCCCTCAGTCCGGAGGAGTTTCCTCAGTCCTGAGGCGCCCCTCAGTCCAGAGGCGCTCCTCAGTCCAGTGGGGCCCTTTATTAGGTGTCCAGGCCAAGGTCGCGGCGAGGGGTCGCCCACTCAAAGGACGCTAAGGAGGTGGACAAAGGACAATGTGGAGTGGGTCCACTCGTCCAGCGCCAGAGTGCCGCCACCGCGGACAGATTGCCCACCCAGACCTCCCCTATAGGTTCAGGTTTTGCGGGCCGGAGTCCCGCACCTTGGGGGGGGGGGGGGGGGGGCGGTACTGTCACGTTCTGACCTTTATTTTCCTCTGATTTGTCTTTGTTTTAGTGTGGTCAGGGCGTGAGTTGGGTGGGTTATCTATATGTTGTGTTTCTATGTTGGGTTTGTTGTTTGGCCTAATATGGTTCTCAATCAGAGGCAGGTGTTTGTCATTGTCTCTGATTGGGAACCATATTTAGGTAGCCTGTTTTGTGTTGGGTTTTGTGGGGGGTTGTCTTCTGTCTTTGTGTTCATTGCACCAGATAGGACTGTTTCGGTTAGATTCACTTTTGTTATTTTTGTATTGTGTCTTGTCCAGTTGTTTATTATTAAAACATGGACACTAACTACGCTGCGTCTTGGTCCGATCCCTGCTACAAAGTGGAGGAAATCTGCCGTTACATCATATCAACATGAGTAGTGCACTGTCAAGTTCAACATCACTAGGACAATGTGATTTAGGTACCCCCCCAAGTATCCTACAATATGTACGTCTTCTACTCCAGACAGTGTATGTGTGACAGTGTCTGGTTCTATTGGTGGACTTTTAATGCAGGCATGGTCCTGTCACATTGTGGATGGCTGACTGACTCAGGATGTAGTTTTGCTCTTTGTAACAACAGGGCTCAGTCTATCCCTGAGGGTCACGACCTTTCCCGCTCCTCCTCCAATGACAGCAGCTTCGCCAGTGTGGTGGAGGAGAACGAGACAGAGGCCACGGAGGACTATGACACTGGCATGGTGAGTGTGTGTGCTTGTGTGTGTGTGTAGGTGCATGCCTGCGTTGTGTGTGTATGTGTGTGTGTGCGTGTTTTGCCCATGCTTCTAACCTTTTGCCCGTGTGTGTTCCCCAGGAGAGCCTGTCATCATCGGGGACGCCGCACAAGCAGGACTCGTTAACCTACAGCACATGGCTAGAGGACAGTATGAGCAGCACAAGCACCACCAGCCGAGGCAGCTCGCCAGGTGAGAAGGGAAGCCTGGGGGGCTAGGAGGCTAGGAGGCTAGGGAGCTAGGGGGAGAATGTAGACGTACACAAAAGAGGGCATAAGGTACATATGAGTCTAGAAGTCAGTTACTGTTGCTTGCCAGGTTGTTATTGTAAAAGGGGGTTGGTTAAACAAAGGTCATACCAAAATAAATACAACCTTTGGCAGTTTGATGATGTAGATATGTCTGATTTATAGGCGTATTGAGTCAGAGAAGGCCATATACTGTACATTTCTCCCAGTACAACCTGGTCCAGGATCATAACTGTTGAGGTCATGTGTTTTATTATCCAGGTCCTGGTCAACTTGATGGGGGTAAAGGGTCAGAGATCCGCATTAAACTGGACCGGCCAAAAGATAGTCAGTCCTCATCGGTGAGACATCATCCATACTGGGTCTAGTCCTCAAAGGGCTAGGGGTCTACAGCTGTTCCTCTGTCTAATACAATAGTTCAGATTGTACAGTTTGAAATTCCTTGCTCACTGTAAATAGATGTGTGCTCTCTGCCTTTGCATGAATTCTTATTCTATTCTATTAAGTGAACATTGRTATTGTAACTTCAGATGTTTTCAGATGTTGTACTTCTGCTGCTGCTGTATTCTCATTACTGTGGTCATGTGATAACTGTTGTAGTTGTTGTGTAACTCCTTCTTGCTCTCTATGCATCTCTGTCTGTGTACCCTTCCTGTCCAGAACTGTTAGCCTGGTTATTTCCTGGGTGTCCATCTGCATCTTATTTCCTGTGTCCATCTGTCTCTCTCCGAATGGGGTTCTATAATGGATGAATGATTTAGAAAGCGGTGGACTCCATTATACAGTATATACTGTAACTACTGGACATGTATTTCCTCATAAGTGTTTTAGAACTCCTCAAAAGAACACACAAATCCTGCCCTGCTTATCCACTTATAATACTGTAGCCTCATTTGCATCTCGTTTTGTCATGTCAACTTTAAGTAAGAGTCTTGTCTTGTGTCTCCTGTCCCTAAAGCATTCCCATAAGACACCATCCTTCTGGGAGATGAGACGAGCACAGGCTTTCGCCGTAACCAAGGACGACGATGAGGATGAGGAGGTGGACCCTGGATAGTCTGCTGGTCAGTGAGGCCAGACCACCCCTTCCCAGAAGCCCCGGCGGTGTGGTTGGTGGTGGCGTCTCATACCAGGAGAGGAAGTCAAACACAGAGGGGCCAACTTTTGYACAGTGTCGTGTCGTTCTGCTCACTCCCTCGCCTCTCTGTCTGTATACACATCTTCYGCCTGGTTTTGTGTAAATAGGTTTATTTGTCTCAGTGAACAAATGGTACCTTTGGTTCAGTTTTGTTGACGCCTACTGTATGTAGACACGTGGATCACACGGTAGCTACAGCGACATTGAACTCTGCCAGAGACTTTGGGAGGGGCATGTTGGTATAGTCACATGGATTGTACAGTATAGTGACAGTAGCACTGCCTGAAAAAATCTATTAATTGAACCGATTTCATTCCAAATACCAAATATCCAACAACAAATATGTGTGATTTTTGAATTGTAGGTTATGTTGAATACAGTTGAATGTGTTAGTGATTTTACAGGTAAAGTGATTGTAATTTGTCTATTAGCCATAGCTTTAACTGTACAGCCAAACAGTTGCTTTGACAGTGAATATTTTCTTCTCAATATACAATAGCTGGGATATTGTCGTCACAATATACAATGTACTTCAAGCCTCACCTGCTCATACTGTAAATGAAAATGAAGATAGATATGTAACAAGAAAGAATGGACATAGCCTTAAACCTTTCAAACACAGTTTTTCTATACCTTCATTATTCATTTCTACAATTATCAACATGGCCAGAAGCAGCCAGTAATTGGACAATGCGTGGTTTCAGATTACATGTATATGGGGAAGTTCTGTTTTATGTTCCACACTGTTTTTGCACACAGGATGCTCATTGCTAACTGGTACCTATTTATTATTGTGAACCACCATACATTTGTATCATTGTAAGCTAACAGGCAATTTTAGCTTTGTTCTTTCTGTCCTCAGAAACAGCTCTCTGTTATGTTGTGTATCAAGCAGGTTACTGAGGTCAGGTATGTAGAAATGTGTTGATGACTACAAGGGTAATTSATAACTGTATTTGATAATCTACTGTTTTAGTCCATCCAATCAGCTTGTCTGCCGATCTACAGTACTCTACATAACAAATCCTGCAGCTTAAGTGTTGCCATCAGTACCGTCGAAGAAAAACATGTTTGTATTTATTTATTTGGTTTTATTTGGGGATGAGATGGGGCACCACTGTTTGCCTATTATTATACAGTATATTTCACTGTTTTATAAAAATTCTTAGGCTGTTGATAGATTGATAATGTACAGAGATGAATACTTCAGTTTGTGCCTGTTATATAGAGTATAGTCCTACCCACCATAGAACCTCAGATGACACTACATGCCAGATCTACTGTAGCCCAACAATTACATTTCTTTAAGTGGAAATCATGATTGTGTCATACAGTTAGTTATACATTATACATACAACCCTGTTTATTCTATTGAGTACGGCCACATTTTCACATTGTGTGCCATGTTTTTATTACTGGTGCCCTTAGCTTTCATGTACAATTTGAAAATAAGTTTTAAAATAAACAAAAACTAGCCCACACTGTCTGCTCAATAAAAGGTAAAAAGCAAACTATAAAGTAACTTGTGGTTGCCTTATGTGTGAAAAATGGCAACATAGAACAAAAAAGGCTGAATGTAGAACAGGCATTGATTGAACAGATACTGTATATGTCTATCTAACTAAAATTGCCCTGATAGCTTTTATATTCAATTGCCTTTTGGATATTATTTCATTCTTATATCTATAGTTTGTGAATAATGCTACTGTACACATTCACCTCTTGCCCTAGATCCCTGTTTAGAGATGACTTAAAGAACGATGCAATTCATCATTTGGTATTTCCTCCCAAGGTTTATCCTAACTACAACAGGCTTCCACAAGCCATCATAACACTTGTGACAGTTAAACAATAAATCGTGTGTAGCCTACTGTATACCTCTTTATCGTTTTCTCTGTACTGAATGAAACCATTGAAGGAATGTCCCATAAATAAGTTATTTGATGTGGATAACCACCACCAGTCTCTAAAAGTAGAGCCCTCTAGAAGTGGAGGCTCCTCTACTCCTCTACTCCTCTCCTCKTACATGCTATAACTGTGCCACATGGACCAGAGCAGCATAATAATGAATGTTCCTTCAAATCGCCACAGGGATTTTAATTTCAGCTGTTCAGAAAGATAGGCTACATCATCATGGTTCAGAAGAGGGTGAGTAAAGATAGAAACGTAAAGAGAGGTGGAGTGTGAGCAGTAGTTACGTAGTGTGCGTAAAATAACACATGCGCAGAACGTGATCCGGATTCTTAGCTTTGAGAAAAAGGTTTCCGTAGCGGCGGTGCGTGAGCGAAAACTCTGTATTCGTAGCCACGGCCTAATTATTGAGTCAGTAACTTATCATCAAGGGGGCGAGGAATGGTATCAATGTGTGAAAATGACTGCGACAGATGCATTACGTCTTGCAGAGTTTGATGTAGTGAGTGAGTGCATCATGCTTGCTGTTGCCTGTACAGCAAAGCCACAGATTTACATAGGAAAACTAAACTAAATGTCCCTTCCCACGGCACCATCAACATTGTTTCAACGTAATTTGTAAACGTATCGTGACATGAATCTATGAAATTTAAACCCCAGGATTATGTCATCATGGTAACCAATTTTCTGCATAGACAAACCTTGTATAAAATATGTTGAATTTGTACCTTTGAAACAATGTCAGTAGGCTGGGCAGCACCTCCTACAGGAGAATTGATCTATATACAGCTACACCTTTGGTCTCTCAACCTTGGTTTTAACTAATCCCCTGCTTAGCTTTAGATATTTACCACTGACTACTACCAATGTGCTATGGTGAGAATGATTATTGAGAGGTCTCTACTTAAAATTGTTATAGATTAACTGTTGCTATTAAAGTAATTTCAATGTATGTGTTTAACAGAGCAAATCAAATGTTACCATACTTTATGAAACATACTGTATATCATCATTAATACTTTTTACGTCTATATAGCTTATGAGATGTCATTAACAGTTATTGTTTCAATTCAACCCAGGATTCACCTAAAAATAGACAATACATATAGGCCTAGGGTTTTAAGCTTTGTTGATTTCAAATTGAATCTACAAGTTAATAATTAATATGTTGGATTCACATCTAAACCAAAAATATAAGTTAAAGAATAGGACTAAATCAAATAAAACTTTGTTTAAAGTGCATTTAAAGTTTGATTTGATTTAGTCATATTCTTGAACTAACGTTTTTGGTTGAGATGGAGATGTGAATCCAACATATCAATGATTGATTTGTGGACAAACTGGAATTAAAGCCAGACTAAGTCAGTGGCACAGATGGAACTATCCAAGCAGAATATGCATCTCCTTCAAATGTTGATGTTTGATTGTGTTGGCAACCAAACACAATTCAATATCACTTTTGCAATAGAGTAAATAGGTACAGTGAGGGAAAAAAGTATTTGATCCCCTGCTGATTTTGTTCGTTTGCCCACTGACAATGAAATGATCAGTCTGTAATTTTAATGGTAGGTTTATTTGAACAGTGAGAGACAGAATATCAACAAAAAAATCCAGAAAAACGCATGTCAAAAATGTTATAAATTGATTTGCATTTTAATGAGGGAAATAAGTATTTGACCCCCTCTCAATCAGAAAGATTTCTGGCTCCCAGGTGTCTTTCATACAGGTAACGAGCTGAGATTAGGAGCACACTCTTAAAGGGAGTGCTCCTAATCTCAGTTTCTTACCTGTATAAAAGACACCTATCCACAGAAGCAATCAATCAATCAGATTCCAAACTCTCCACCATGGCCAAGACCAAAGAGCTGGAACAACATACTCACTCATTCATTCCTGATGACTTCACTTGAATAGTCATAGATATGTTTATCTCAAGGGTGGCCCCTCACCTAAGTCTGCTTTGCAGAGGAACTGGTAAGTGTGTCAAGACATGTCAGATCTATAGCTAACCTAAAATGTGGCACTATCACTTGAAAACAGTAAATTAATACAATTCTGTTTATTCTCATTCAATGCTCAGGTGCACTAGACTCCAGGACAGTCATTGAGTGATTCTTTTCTGCCTGTCTTTCCTACTCGTTGCTCTTCTCTATATGTAAAACCCAAACACTATGAGACAGCAGCAGACAACACACAGCCTCCCCAACACTGGAGCCAGAGCTGGAAGAGTTCCTCATCCCTCGTAATCCATCAGTGTCCCCACATAAGAGCTGGCTCTACCTGCACTACTCCCTCCCCTTCTAGTGGCTCCTCTGCCACTGGAGGACACCAAGGCACTGCCCCCGTTAATTAAGAGGCCCTCTCCTGGAGGAGGGTGAAGGCTCAGTAACTAAGTAGCTCAGAATCTCCGCTGTAAGAACGTGCTGGAGATCCGGCGGCGGAAGATGAACAGGCACAAGTACAAGAAGCTGCTGAAACGCACCAAGTTCCCGAGGAGGAGAGTGTTGGATGGCAGGAGGGAAAAGAATCAGGTCAGTGTTTTGGCTGGAGATGGGAGGAAGAATGTTGTGCTCTTAGTTGTTATTGTTATGAGTATGAACTCTTAACTGCACAGCTCTCTAAGTTTCCCTCAGTAATAATGTTCCCAACGCATTCAACATATTATGAACAGACCTGTTTACTGTATTATTATAGCCATTATGAGATCTCTAACAGTGACTGTGTCCTTGTATCCAGAAACACTTTGAGATGGATCTTCAGAGGATCTGGATGCGAGCTGGACTGAAGAAATCCCCAGGGATGGAATACACAGAGGATCTGGATGCGAGCTGGACTGAAGAAATCCCCAGAGGGATGGAATACACAGAGGATCTGGATGCGAGCTGGACTGAAGAATCCCAGAGGGATGGAATACACAGAGGATCTGGATGCGAGCTGGACTGAAGAAATCCCCAGAGGGATAGAATACACAGAGGATCTGGATGCGAGCTGGACTGAAGAAATCCCAGAGGGATAGATACACAGAGGATCTGGATGCGAGCTGGACTGAAGAAATCCCCAGAGGGATGGAATACACAGAGGATCTGGATGCGAGCTGGACTGAAGAAATCCCCAGAGGGATAGGAATACACAGAGGATCTGGATGCGAGCTGGACTGAAGAAATCCCCAGAGGGATGGAATACACAGAGGATCTGGTACTGAGCGGACTGAAGAAATCCCCAGAGGGATAGAATACACAGAGGATCTTCAACAAACAATCCAACGTCTCAGAGAGATTGAAGAGTACAGACTGAACGTCTGTACTCTTCTGGCACGCTACTGACTGACAGGAATCACATGCTTCTCATCAACCTGCTCTCTCTGCTACTTGAAATAAGACATTAGTGATGTGGACATTTTCCAGTTGTGTTCTGCCCTCTCCTGTTAAGTGTGATGGTTGTTGCAAGTAGGTGAAAAAAAAAAAAAAAAAKWTTTTTTTCACATCCTGAYTATTCACTCTACTTATCTTATATCTTATATATCATACCAGTATGTTCATACCTTCTTAGAATAGGCTGTTATTTAATACCTTCTCCTATGCAGTTTCCWAAGTCAAACAGTGGGTGGCAGTATTGTACAACCTTTGTTTCATTGAACATTGTGAACTTGGCAGTCTCAAAGATGTTCAGCTGAAATAGTCTATTGTTGTTCAGTCAGTGACAAAGTTATAAAACTATTCTGGTAAGCTGTGATATTAGGTCAGAAGAAGTGATCACTTTCAAAGATGTTCTCACTCAGTAGCAGTGCCAGGAAGGTGTAGGGTTTCACAGGCAAGCGGAGGAGGGACATACACAGCTGGTTTAGACTCTGGAGACTTCTGCAGTTTTGTTGTTACTGGTTGATGAACTTTCTTCAGGTGTTGCTGTCCTCTATCCATTGATGCGCAAAACACTGTGTTGTAACCTACCTACTTTTATCCCATTTTTTGAGTAAGAGTTGTAGGAGAAAGACTGGAAGACATGTGGCGGTTGTTTCTAAGTAAGTTCCAACTATGTTTTTACTAAAACAAGAACAAAGCTTTGAGAAGTAGGCTATGCAAACCATTTTAAAGATTCAATGCCAGGGAAGATGGTAAAGCTTTAATAAATGCATTTCTAAGATGTTATACACAGTTAAGGGGGTGTTTCTTGTACTGTGGTTAGTCGAACATTTGTTCTCCATTGGTATTTTGTTCTGTTTGACAATTAAAAGTTTGTTGTACAATGTGAAAAAAAGTAGCTATAGGTGATGATCTCCATCACCTTACTTTTATGGTGTAAGCCGAAAACAATCATAATTACAATCTTGACCACCTTGTTAATTWTTTWTTTTTTTKATCTACTTATGAAGTGAATGCGTATCATTTTGACCGATCAGTGATAGAGTAGTGTATAAAAATCAAATAGACTGAATTGAACAAATGTTAATTTATCCGGGACAGGCATTGTGTAAATGAGGTAAACACAAAAAAAATGTCATCATGTCTGCCTCAGTTATCTGGTGGTGTGTGGGTGCTTTTCTTATGGGTTTACTCCGATGTGTTTTGAGTTAACTGCGGTCAGAGTAGGAGAGTCAGCACAATCCCTGCAGCCTGTCATTATATGTGTCAGTAATGAGTGTCTCACCATAAATGAGCTGAAGTTACTCGAGATACAGGGGAAGGGGATTACCACTCCAAAAAAACATTTAGGGGCCTTAGACTCCTAGCGAATAACAATGTCTTATATGAACTGTGAAAAAAAGTAATTTCTTCATGAATTCTTGTAAAAAAAATGCATTAGCGTGATAATATGTTCACAGTTGAATGATTTACCAGTATCGTGGTGGTTGCAAAAATTCGTAGGAGAGGAAACCATGTGCATGATTTTTGCCTGTGGCCTCGTGAATTAATAAATGTTAAAACTGAACATTGAATATAAAACACAATAGGGATTCACCTTAATATTTARGTTATTGTGAAAGTTGCAGTCATTAAACATGGCAATCCACAGTAGCATGTAGTTAAGTCTTTAAGTGTTCATTTGGCTGCCTGAGTCAGTCAGCTACTGCATCAGAGATCAAGGAGAAAATGATAGGGTTTTAGACACAGTTTCTTCTCTGTCGACAGAATACTTTCTACTCTTCAGTGCTGCTCACGCCACCATTTTCCAGTAGGCTCTCACATGCAAGTACAGTGGCATACTCAGTATTGGACTATTATGAGCTCATTGTACAAAACCCTCCGACTGCAGTCACTCAAACTCTGACACACTTTTTCACTCATTGACATGCATAGACATGTTGATCATATAGATGAGACATCTTGCCTCTTCTAGGTATCGTCTAGTTATATAAAACATCAGCATTAAAGTGTCAGAAGTGGATGATAGTAATTTTAATCCAGAACGATCCTTTGAAATAAATAATGTTATTTCAATGTCCATAGAGACAAGCACCTGGTCTCTACTGTCTCTCATAAACCCCACAACTACCCCTTCAAAACAGAATACTGTAGGCCTACTCAAAACCATTATGATCCATTTGTATGGCGTTAATTTAAACACAACATAAGCCTGCCTGCTAAACCTATGTGACTTGACAAGAATAGCTAACATACACTGGTATTACAATAGGCATATATGACCTATGTAATAGGCAGCCAGCTGTAGTGCTGGGTGGTGGCAGTGGTCACTTTGTGTTACCCCCCAGGACCTTGGCCTTGAAAGAGGTTATCAGGGGAATGAATAAATCCTCTGTGTGCTGTCTGGGCTGTATACATCTCACTGCTGCTGCTGGCCCTTAGGTAAACAGCACATGTAATAGCACTTAGTGAAAATCTGGGTTAGAAAAAGAAGACTTGCAACAGGGAATCCTTCAGTCCCAAGAGAGTTAAAACACACATGTAGAGAAGTATATACAGTACCAGTCAAAAGTTTGGACACACCTACTCATTGAAGAGTTTTTCTTTATTTGTACTATTTTCTACATTGTAGAATAATAGTGAAGACATCAACACTATGAAATAACACATATGGAATCATGTAGTAACCCAAAAAGTGTTAAACAAATATATTTTATAAATATATTTTATATTCCTCAAAGTAGCCACCCTTTGCCTTGATTCTTGATTACAGCTTTGCACACTCTTGGCGTTCTCTCAACCAGCTTCACCTGGAATGCTTTTCCAACGGTCTTGAAGGAGTTCCCACATATGCTGAGCACTTGTTGGCTGCTTTTCCTTCACTCTGCAGTTCAACTCATCCCAAACCATCTCAATTGGGTTGAGGTCAACTGATTGTGAAGGCCAGGTCATCTGATGCAGCACTCCATCACTCTCCTTCTTAGTCAAATAGCCTTTACACAGCCTTGAGGTGTGTTGGGTCATTGTCCTGTTGAAAAACAGATGATAGTCCCACTAAGTGCAAACCAGATGGAATGGCGTATTGCTGCAGAATGCTTTGATACACAGGGGATAATGAGGCAAATGGGCGACACCTGGAGGGGGGCAGAGACAAACACAAAGACAGATGAAACAGATCAGGGTGTGACAGTACCCCCCCTCTAGGGATGCCCCCTGGCGTCCTACCTGGGCGTATACCTGGTTGACCGGGGTGCCGGCGATGGAACTCAGTGATGAGGGCTGGGTCCAGGATGTTCCTAGCGGGGACCCAGCACCTCTCCTCCGGGCCATAACCCTCCCAGTCAACCAGGTACTGGGATCCCCTGCCCCACGGCCGTACCTTCAGGAGGCGCCTCACCGTGTATGTCGGTTAGCCGTCGGTGAGACGGGGGAGAGGGATGGGCCTGGAAACAGGAAACAAAGGGCTGTGAGACATAGGTTTAATCTTAGAACATGAAAAGGGGGATGTATACGGAGGATATGGGGCAACAGAAGACAAACAGTAGAGGGGCTAATAATCTTGGAGATGGGGAAAGGGCCAATAAAATGGGGGGAAAGTTTGCGGGACTCTACCCGGAAGGGCAGATCCCGAGGGGAGAGCCATACCCTCTGCCCAAGATGATAGTGGGTAGCCGGGGTCGACGATAACTGGAGATGGTATTGAGAAGAGCCGACCGAGCACTCTTCCAGGTACGCCAACAGCGCCGGACGAACATCTTTGCAGAGGGTATGTTGACCTCTTCCTCTTGCTCTGGGAAGAGCAGGGGCTGATAACCCACGGAGCGCTCGAAGGGAGAGAGCCCAGTGGCCAAGCAGGGAAGGGTGTTCCGGGGGTACTCCACCCACACGAGTTGCTGGCTCCAGGTGGTGGGTTTGGCCGAGATGAGGCTCCAAGTCCTGATTGGCACGCTCCGAGTGGCCGTTGGATTTGGGATGAAACCCGGAAGACAGGCTGGCCGATGACCCAATGTGCAGAACGCCTTCCAGAACCGGGACGAGAACTGAGGACCACGGTCGGAAACCATTTCAACCGGAAGTCCATGGATCCGGAAGACGTGCTGCACCATGAGCTGGGCCGTCTCCTTGGCAGAAGGTAGCTTGGGGAGGGGAATGAAATGGCGGCTTTGGAGAACCTGTCCACCACCGTGAGGATAGTGGTGTTTTCCTTCAGACGGAGGGAGACCAGTGACAAGTCCAGGGATATATGTGACCAGAGACGGTGAGGGACAGGAAGAGGTTGAAGGAGGCCAGCCGGAGCATGCCGAAGAGCTYTGTTCTGAGCACAGACGGTGCAGGCGGCGACGAACTCAGAATCGTCCGAAACCATGGTGGGCCACCAAAAGCATTGTTGCACAAAGGCCAGGGTTCGACAGGAGCCAGGGTGGCAGGCAAGCCTGGAGGAATGAGCCCATTCCAAGACCGGGGAGTGGGCAGCGTCTGGGAGAAACATCCGGGTTAGCTGGGCCCCCCCACCCCGGGCCCGAGGGTGTAGAAGCGGGGCAATAGCGGCGTGAAAGAGCGTCAGGCTTAACATTCTTAGACCCCGGGCGGTATGAGATGGTGAAGTTGAACCGGGTGAAAGACAGTGCCCGTCGAGCTTGCCTGGAGTTGAGACAGTTGGCGGTGTGGAGATATTCCAGGTTCTTGTGATCCGTCCACACTATGAATGGAAGTTCCGCCCCCTCTAACCAGTTTTTCCACTCCTCCAAGGCCATCTTCACCGCGAGTAGTTCTTTGTTCCCCACATCATAATTCCTCTCCATGGCATTAAGGCGATGGGAGAAGAAGGCACAGGGATGCAGCTTAAGGTCTAGGGCAGAACGCTGGGACAGGACGGCCCCCATTCTGACATCCGAAGCGTCGACCTCCACCACGAACTGATGGGATGAGTCCGGATCGATCAATATGGGAGCTGTGGTGAAGCGGTGCTTTAGGTCCAGGAACGCCCGGTCAGCAGCTGGGGACCACGTGAACGGGACCTTGGGAGAGGTGAGTACTGACAGGGGGAAGCCAGGGTGYTGCAGCTCGAAGATGAGGGAACACTGGGAGAGAAACGCCCGACAGGTTCCTGACCCTCCAGCAAAGCATTTCGGAGGATGTAAGCGGGTTCTCGGGAAGCCGGGGTGTTCTGGAGAGATGCACTGCTGACAGCGGTGTTACTGGGGGGCTGGAAGGCTACTGTCGTGGCCGGCTGCCTCACTGATAATCTGCAGAATTGCTCCAGCAATGTATTCAAGGCACAGTCATGGCGCTCTGCCAAGGTCTGAAATCCATCCAGAAGACCTCGAAGTAACTCATTGTGTCTCCCAATGGTGGGTCCTTGGGAGGAGATAGTGTTGCGGGTCTGCTGAGTCAGTCATGGCCAGTTCGTACTATCAGACCTCAGGATAAGACCCAGATGCAGACATTTCGAAGTAACAAAAGTGCATTACAAAACAGGGGACAGGCAAATGACAGGTCAAGGGCAGGCAGAGGTCAGTAATCCAGATCAGAGTCCGAAAGGTACAGAACGGCAGCCAGGCTCAGGGCAGGCAGAGGTCAGTAATCCAGGGCAGTGTCACAATGTACAGAACGGCAGGCAGGCTCAGGGTCATGGCAGGCAGAATGGTCAAAACCGGGAAAACAGGGACTAGAGCGAAAACAGGAGTAGGGGAAAAACGCTGGTAGGCTTGATGAGACAAGACCAACTGGCAACAGACAACAGAGAACACAGGTATAAATACACAGGGGATAATGGGGCAAATGGGAAACACCTGGAGGGGGGTGGAGACAAGCACAAAGACAGGTAAAACTGATCAGGGTGTGACAGTGGTTGCCTTGAATTCTAAATAAATCACTGACAATGTCACCAGCAAAGCACCCCCACACCCTCACACCTCCTCTTCCATGCTTCCCGGTGGGAACTACACATGTGGAGATCATTCGTTCACCTACTCTGCATCTCACAAAGACACGGCGGTTGGAACCCAAAATCTCAAATTTGGACTCATCAGACCAAAGGACAGATTTCCACCGGTCTAATGTCCATTGCTTGTGTTTCTTGGCCCAAGCAAGTCTCTTCTTATTATTGGTGTCCTTTAGTAGTGGTTTCTTTGCAGAAATTTGACCATGAAAGCTTGATTCACGCAGTCTCCTCTGAACAGTTGATGTTGAGACGTGTCTGTTACTTGAACTCTTATTTGGGCTGCAATCTGAGGCTGGTAACTCTAATGAACTTATCCTCTGCGGCAGAGGTAACTGGGTCTTCCTTTCCTGTGGCAGTCGTCATCAGAGCCAGTTTCATCATAGCGCTTGATGATTTTTACGACTGCACTTAAAGAACATTTCAAAGTTCTTGAAATTGTACGAATTGACTGACCATATCTTAAAGTAATGACAGAATGTTATTTCTCTTTGCTTATTTGAGCTGTTCTTGCCATAATATGGACTTTGTATTTTACCAAATAGGGCTATCTACTGTATACTACTCCTACCTTGTCACAACACAGGAAAGAAATTCCACAAATTAACTTTTAACAAGGCACACATGTTAATTAAAATGCATTCCAGGAGACTACCTAATGAAGCTGGTTGAGAGAATGCCAAGAGTGTGCAAAGCTGTCATCAAGGCAAAGGGTGGCTACTTTGAAGAATCTCAAATATAAAATGTATTTTGATTTGTTTAACACTTTTTTGGTTACTACATGATTCCATGTGTGTTATTTCATAGTGTTGATGTCTTCACTATTACTCTACAATGTAGAAGAAAATAAAACTTGAATGAGTAGGTGTGTCCAAACTTTTGACTGGTACTGTACAGCTCGCTTACTTATTTCACAAAATTCAGGCATATACAGTATTTTAATGAAAACAATCATGGTCTTTATTGTGCCTTTGGTGCTGACACTCCCTTTTATTTAAATTACTCCTCCCTGCTTCATTCTTACATATTCTTCTTGGTTTTCTGTTGGCCTATTTTTCTCTATCCCTCCACCCAGTTGTCTCAGTTACCCAGCTGTAATACCAGTCAGTCCTGGCTACTGTATTAGCTATCCGTTCACAACAACAGCATCATGACCAGAAGTCAGGGGTCAGCTCAGGTCAAACCCTGCCAGACAGATAGCTATTGTTCAGATAGCTATGATGACTCAGTTGCATTTTCTATTATTTGTTTCAGTTTCTTCTGTCTTCTTCCTGCCCAGTGGTAAGTCCTCATAAAATATGACTTAATTGTATAACTCATTTTATTGCATTCAAAACATTTATGCATGTGTTTGCGGCTTTGATTTGTAGTGTGTGATTTATGGGGTTTTAGGTCTTTGCCAAGTTTACTAATACGTCCCATGTGTGTGTATTGCATTAGCGTGGGGCCAGAGCAGCAGCAAGTTAGATGTGGTGGTGGAGGCCCGTAACATCACCTTCCCAGCCGGGACCCAGGCCGTGCTGCCCTGCCACAGCTCCCGCATGATATGGACCCGGGACCGGCTGAAGGATCGCCAGAGGGTGGTCCACTGGGACCTGTTCCGGAGCACACCAGAGTACTCTGTGGAAAGGATACTGGACATGTCTGCTGGCGTCAAAGAGAGAGTCTACAATGGGTTCAACAAGGGCCGCATAACCATCCCCAAAACTGCCTTCACTGACGGGAACTTCTCCCTCGTCATCAACAGTGAGTTGGGCCTGTGGTCTATTGTATGCTTATGACTGTGAACACTCCATAAAATATTCAGTAATTTCATGCTGGACGACATTAATATTACACGAATTCTTGGAATCTAGAAATGTACTTGTAATGTATGTTATTCTTCCAGATGTAGGAACAGCTGATCGAGGTGTTTATAGTTGTAATCTGCATCACCACTACTGCCAGCTTCACCAGTCCATCAAGATACAGCTCAACACCACCAAGTCAGGTGACTACCCTCAATACATTTCTGAATAGTAATACTCTAAGTAATTATGTGTATTGGCACTATTTGTTTCGCTTATTTTGATAACACATTTCAACCTGTCCTGTCTCAGTCCGTAAGGAGAAGCGTTACTGGGACGGGGACAAGACAGTGTTTGTGGTGTTGCTGGGCAGCTCTGTGGTGTTGCCTTGTGTGAACAGRCGGCCCCTGTGGATGGAGGGCCAGCAGGAGGACCAGCAGCAGGTAGCCCACTGGGACTGGCAGCCACCTGGGGTGAGACCTGATGGAGCTGACCGCATGGTGGACCTTTACGCCTCTGGAGAGCGCCGGCAGTATGGACCACTCTTCCCTGTGGACAAGATGAGTGTCTCTGAGGATGCCTTCTCTGTAGGGGATTTCTCTCTGACCATCTCTAATCTCCAGCCTGTCGACAAGGGCCTGTACTCCTGTCACCTGCACCACCACTACTGCGGCCTGCACGAGAGACGCATCTTCAGGCTCATGGTGGGGCCTTCACTGCCCCCACCTCCTCCGGTCCTCACTGCTGCCCCTGTTGCCCCTGCTGTCCCGACTGTCCTTGCTATCCCCCACAGACTCCCCAATGATGACCCAAGTAAGAGACTCAGCATTACCCTTTATTTTAGGAATTGCTTCTCTGATGGGAAATGTGAACCTTTTGAAATCTTCATTAGAACATAACAAAGTAAGAATGAAACTACAGTTCTGTTCTTTGAAAGCACTTTCTCTTTTCTCTTTCTCTTTTCAACTATAATTAATTCTATCTTCTCTCTATAATCTCTTTTTCACATCTTCTCTGCGTTTCGCTTTCCCTAATCTGATTKGTGTGTGTCTGTCTTTTCAGAGGTTTTTGTAGTCTGAGAACACTGTTCCTGGGATGTATTTATGGGTCATTTTTACGTATAGGCATTTTTGGTTGGTTAAGTCAGTGCATCTTTGTGGCAGATCTCTCCTCAAACCTTTTCCCTGTCTGCACGAGAGGAAGGGAGAGAGAAAGAGGGAATGAAGGAATGGTTGAAAGAAGCAACAAAAGAAACAGACTGAGAAAAAGGGAGCGAGAAAAAAAGAATGAAATAATGCATTTGGCCGCAGAAAAAACGTCATAGAGGGAGACAGAGCGAGAGAGAACTGAGAGTTTTGGAGTGTGGAGAAAGGGGAATCTGACTGTGATGTTGGACAGCAGGCAGCCTGTCTGAAAAAGTCTGTCTGGAAGGCCACTAATTGGCCATAACGGAAGTGCTCTCATTTTCATTGGAGACCTTTTTCCACAGTTGAGCAATGGCTTAGTTCACCATTTTAGCTCCACAGAGTCAGACAGGAGCAGTAAAGCCAGACTCCAGGGGAAAGAGGGAGCATGGTTAAGCTTTGCATCTGGTGCATTGGGATTTCTCTGTTAGTCTCTTTTAGTTTCATTAGGGAGTGAACGTTATTTATAGTAAGGGTTACATGGAGAAAATCTGACCTGTCTGAAATGAAAATGGATGGCCCTCCCTTCAGCAAAATATATTTGACCAAAACCCTCCCTGAGCGCTTGAATTTTTTTAAACATAAAGTGGATAGCAGAGAACATGCCTACCATTTACCCTCCCTTTTTGGACAGACCAGATCCTTAGATATGCCTTTTTAGAAACTGTTCTTCATCCTGTAAGCATTACATGGCAACGCAAGAATTTTGATAGCACACAGGGCTGCAGGCCAGAATGTTGTTCTTTCATCGTATTTGAGAAAAAAATATCCTTTTATAAACATTTCATGCAATTCTATGTAATTTGACACAATATTTTTAATACCACACAAATTAATGAAATGACAGGCTAGTAATGGACAGAGTGATAGGCCTATGTGTTCATCTTATCATATTTATCCAATGCCAAATCAGTCTGTCTTGTTTGCAAAAAACTGTCTCTGTTTGCAAATAATTACATCTGTGACATCTTTATGAATCTGAGCATGTGCTTTCAAAAGTTAGACCTACCTGATGCAGAGAAATGGATGCTTTAACTGCTGGCTACTCYTCTTCCGTGGGTTAACATAATGAGAGAAGGTCACTAGTGTTTCCCTAAAAGATGTCTGGATTTAAACATCTTTTATGGTACAGAAAGTGAATAGCTAAATCAATTGATAGTGACAGAATTAGATTACTTCCCAAACAAAGTACATTTTTTGTCTCCTCGGCTATAGAGGGTTATAGCTCTATCTCTGAATGAAGAAACTAAACAATGATATTCCCATATGCATCCGGGTATTTTACAGCTTGTTTCTAGCATAAATAATCACGGACCAAAGCACTGTTATATATCACTTTATAATCAGATCCGTTTTATTTTCTTCAAAATCGTAAGCTAACGAGGGTTTAGGCCTGTGCTTTTTTGCCATTGTCTTTAATAAAAGGTAGGCCTATGGTATACCCTCTCATACCCCTTAATTCGGATCCTGGTCTTAACTTAACAGCCTTTCACTGACAAGGAGGTAGGCTATTTAAAGAGCATAGGCTATAGGCCGGTCCTTGTGCAAGATATTGCATTTTTTGGACTAGGCCTAATCAAAAACTATTTTCTGAATAATTTTTGGACTCTCCTCCTGTACTGCCACTGTAGGCCTACACAGCACAGCATTGGTTAGGCAGCACAAAAAAAGGTTTGATCAGCAAGAGTAGAGCAGGCCGGCGCTCATGGTTGGAATATCCATTGCAGTACATAATGCAGCCTAGTTTAATTTAAACCATCCCAGAAGCTATCTTAGRAATATAACTTTGCTTTGTGCTTCTCCGAACATGTACTTCATAGCCTATAGCCTATAGGCTGTGGATAATTTGATAGCGACCACACTAAATAGCCTATAGGCACACTTGATATTCCCCAGAGATGAGATGCGGCATCAGGCACACATTGATATATATCCTAATGAGCAACTCATTCTAAAACACTGAGAAATGTTTAAATGTCATCAATTACAGACTACATGACCCTCCCCTGGACTAGATTTAAAAAATACTAAACCCTCCCCTTGACTAAAATGTAAAAAGCATGACCCTCTCCATTTTCCTCCAGGTAACCATTCTGTACATTTCCATCCATCCCTAATCTTTCCCAGACTCTCTTCAGTAGCCTATCTTTACAGAACAGTAGTATATCCCTACCCACTTCATCTCTAGTCTCTCTCCTTCTCTCTGGCCCTCTGCTTGTGGCGTGTTTATCAGCAGCAGAAGGAAGTGTGCTACATCTGTTCAGCATCTGGGCCAGCTGGGACATAAAAGGGAATAGTTGGGGGGGTTCTGTGTTTGATTTGGATCCTGCTTCACCCTTTTAAGATAGGTTGACCCATTTAACAGCATTGTAAAGTATGCAGGGAAGACATTCACATGGATCAATGCATACATGGCTTGAGGTCTTTCATTTTATCTTGACTTTTCTCCTACTTAGTTGTGCCCTTTCCTTTGTTAACTCCAGCCAACTCTTATCTGCGCTTACAGACCTCTACACTCCTCTATAATTGCAGAAGTCATTACCCCCCTCTTTTGTTACACTGTAATCATTTATGGCAAGCTGAGGTAGAGCTCAGTTCTGTTGTGACCACCAGAACGTGCATAAGTCAGTAACAGCGTGTAACTGTGTCTTCCCTCAGCTCATTGGCTGCAAATTAACCACATTGTTTCAACAAGACTAAAACCACACCCTGTGTGACCCCTGCAGTCTGCATGGCACGCCACACTGTGTTTCTGCGTATACGTTCTCATCTTATCTGTCAGCGGAAATGAAACAGTCAACAGCTGAGACACGGAGAGAGAACTGAGGCTTGACGAATTGTTCTCCAGAGATAGTTGACCTTGATCGTGACACTGCGGTTTTGTGCATATTAACATAATTCCAAACAGACAAGAGATAATTAGCAACCTTGATGCCCATTGGGAAGTGTTAAATTAGATTAATTGACTACAATTTGTTCTGTAAGACTGGTGCGGTTTGCAAGATCCACCCAGGAGTGGTACCTGTCCTCAAATCATTTCTTATTTGAAGCCTGCCTCAACCTCGTACCTTTCCTCCGGCTAGTCATGACAAACCTGCGCTTTGGGCAAGGACAATAGATTTAAACTAGAGAAATGCCCCAAGGTGATGGAAATCACTACTATTTTGGTTGTGTTGAGTTATCTAACAGGTCCCAAGTTTGGTCTCCACCATCATCATCCCCAATGACTATCATTTCTGTTCTCACCCCAGCAGGTGAGAGCGAGACCTGTTTGATAACAGTGGCATGCTGATTGAGGGTTATGGTGCAGTAACTGTTATTGTCTAATGGAAAAGTATGGATGGATGACATATTATTGTGTGCAGAGGGTTTGAGCAGATTCTAGCCAGTGGAAGAAACACCTCAGTGTGGGAAGAAACACTTGTATATGCCAATCTGAAATAGCTCTTTTTATCTATTAAATCATATGGCTTTCACAATTAACAAATCCCTCTCCCTCCCCCCTCTCTCTGTCTGATATTTTGGTGTATTGCACAACTCTGCCTGAAAACTGGCAGAAGTTGTGTTTGTGTTGCAGAGGGCTTGATGACTGTGAGGTGAGTGTTGTCATATGTCTGCTCACACTGACCAGTCAGACTGGTGGAGTTTCAGGGACTGAGAGAGATGGCAACGGCTAGGATTTATTTTTCCATACTGTGCAAAAGGTTGACTGTGTTTATGAGAAGAAGTAAATAACTGGAAAACTCATTCAGACAGACTTGTCTGCACACAACAGAATTCCTCCCCTCTCCCCTCCCACCTTCCTTTTCTCCCTTTCCTTTCTTGGTTAATCTGTATTTCTATTTTAAGGAGAAAAATAGCAGCTGCATTGCATCAGGTCTGGAACTCATTACAGCTGAAAAGTGTTTTGACATAAAGCTGCTCTTCCTTACCTCACGCTCTCTACCTTACACTCCCTGAGAGAAATGAAAACCAACCTAAAATAAGCACAATTGTTTTTAACTGAAGCAGAAATAACATACAGGTGTAATTGTCCTTCAAAATACAATATAAATGACATATAGCATTACATATAATAATTTTAACTGTCATTAAGATAAATCTTTTGAATTACATTTTAATTTCACTGAGTATGGATACAAGAAAATGTGAACAAGACAATGTACGTTGAACCACCAGACTGTGTTTATAAAGTATTGAGTGTTATTAGTGGACGGATGAATCCACTGTGTTGTCCTTCTACCTTCAGGCCCTGAGGTGGTTGAACTTGAGAGACCACGGGTAGTCAATGTCATCCTCCCTGAGCACCCAGGGCACTTCTTCCAGCAGATGGGCTACTTCCTGGCTACCTTCCTCCTCCTAGCCTTCATCATAACAATCGTCATTGTGCTTACCCGACGACGCAGAAAGAGAGGTAATGTGTGTGTGTCTTCCACAGTTGAAGTCGGAAGTTTACATACACTTAGGTTGGAGTCATTAAAACTCATTTTTCAACCACTCCACAAATTTCTTGTTAACAAACTACTGTTTTGGCAAGTCGGTTAGGACATCTACTTTGTGCATGACACAAGTAATTTTCCCAACAATTGTTTACAGACAGATCATTTCACTTATAATTCATTGTATCACAATTCCAGTGGGCCAGAAGTTTACATACACTAAGTTGACTGTGCCTTTAAACAGCTTGGAAAATTACAGAAAATTATGTAATGGCTTTAGAAGCTTCTGATAGGCTAATTGATATCATTTGAGTCAATTGGAGGTGTACCTGTGGATGTATTTCAAGGCCTACCTTCAAACTCAGTGCCTCTTTGCTTGACATCATGGGAAAATCAAAAGAAATCAGCCAAGACCTCAGAAAAACAATTGTAGACCTCCACAAGTTTGGTTCATCCTTGGGAGCAATTTCCAAACGCCTGAAGGTACCACGTTCATATGTAAAAACAATAGTATGCAAGTATAAACTCCATGGGACCACGCAGCCGTCATACCGCTCAGGAAGGAGACGCATTCTGTCTCATAGAGATTAACGTACTTTGGTGCGAAAAGTGCAAATCAATCCCAGATCAACATCAAAGGACCTTGTGAAGATGCTGGAGGAAACAGGTACAAAAGTATCTATATCCACAGTAAAATGAGTCCTATATCGACATAATCTGAAAGGTCTCTCAGCAAGGAAGAAGCCACTGCTCCAAAACCCCCATAAAAAAGCCAGACTACAGTTTGCAACTGCACATGGAGACAAGAGCGTTCTTTCTGGAGTAATATCCTCTGGTCTGATGAATCAAAAATAGAACTGTTTGGCCATAATGACCATCGTTATGTTTGGAGGAAAAAGGGGGAGGCTTGCAAGCCCAAGAACACCATCCCAACCGTGAAGGACGGGGGTGGCAGCATCATGTTGTGGGGGTGCTTTGCTGCAGGGGGGACTGGTGCACTTCACAAAATAGATGGCTTTATGAGGAAGGGAAATTATGTGGATATATTGAAGCAACATCTCAAGACATCAGTCAGGGAGTTAAAGCTTGGTCGTAAATGGGCCTTCCAAATGGACAATGATCCCAAGCATACTTCCAAAGTTGTGGCAAAGTGGCTTAAGGACAACAAAGTCAGGGTATTGGAGTGGCCATCACAAAGCCCTGACCTCAATCCTATAGAACATTTGTGGGCAGAACTGAAAAAGCGTGTGCGAGCAATGGAGGCCTACACACCTGACTCAATTACAGCAGCTCTGTCAGGAGGAATGGGCCAAAATTCACCCAACTTATTGTGGAAAGCTTGTGGAAGGCTTCCTGAAATGTTTGACCGAAGTTAAACAATTTAAAGGCAATGCTACCAAATACTAATTGAGTGTATGTAAACTTCTGACCAACTGGGAATGTGATGAAAGAAATAAAAGCTGAAATAAACAATTCTCTCCACTATTATTCTGACATTTCACATTCTTAAAATAAAGTGGTGATCCTAACTGACCTAAGACAGCGAATTTTTACTTTAATTAAATATCAGGAATTGTGAAAAACTGAGTTTAAATGTATTTGGCTAAGGTGTATGTAAACTTCCGACTTCAACTGTATGTATCTCTTCGTGACTCTTCTCTATCACACACAACCAAACTTTATATTTGTATGAATGTCCTCAATTTCATATTTAAATCAGTTAAATGGCTCTGTGTGTGATTGGTCTGTAATGGTGTGATTAAAGTATGTTTAATCTTGTTTTAGGGCTGGAGTACGACCTGCGCAGATCCGAACGGTCAGAACTGATTTAGTATGGTGGATGGTCACACTTGATAACGAGAACATGACTCATTTTAAGGTGGAGCTGAACTCTCACTGAACTGTTACCACTAACCACCTCCCTCTCTTACTGGTAAACAGGAGTCATGTGACTGGCTACGATGACATCGCATTGGATGCCACAGAGCTGAAAGTCTGCACCCAGGAATACCTGAATTCAGGTAAGGTTCCCATGCTGCTGTAGGCCGTACTGTACCTGTAACGGCTGTCAATGTCGTTCTCCTCCTCAGACGAGGAGGAGCATGGATCGGACCAAGATGCGGAGTAGGAGGTATTCATGATTTTAATGACAAACCAACAAACACTAACAAATTAACAAAACAACAAACGTGACTAACCTGCAACAGTCCTGTGTGGCCCAAACGCTAACACAGGAAACAAACACCCACAAAACACCAGTGAAACCCTGGCTGCCTTAGTATGACTCTCAATCAGAGACAAACGATACACACCTGTCTCTAATTGAGAATCATACCAGGCCGAACACAAAACCCAACATAGAAGTAGAAAACATAGACTGCCCACCCAACACTCACGCCCTGACCAATAAAGACATACAAAACAAGAGAAAACAGGTCAGGAACGTGACAGTACCTCATATAAACTAGAGAGTTTGGACAGGGTGACTCAATAATGGCTGCCGCTACACAGATCTCATACGGTATGGTACATCATGACATGGCGAATTTAATGACCCACCTTTTTGCACTTTCTATCCTTAGACTACAAAAACAACCTACTGAAAGAGAGAGATATGTCTAAAGGCTGCAATAAAGGTCAGTGTATGTGACAGCAGGGGTTCAAAACAAAAATTGCATGTCTCATTTAATGCCGTTGATTTTTGCTAATGTCACTTCTCATTTCTTTCCTACCACTTATTCTTCCCTCCTCCATCTCTCTCTCTCTAGAAATGGATGGAAAGTTGTGGATATGAGACAGAGAGAGCTGATATGCCGCTGGCGGCTCCAGAGCAGACATACATGACTAGGAAGAGGAAATAAGGGATTAGAATGGTGGAATTCAAAAAGGACAGGAAAGGACTCTGTCTCTTTTTATAGACACCCCTTACCAAACACTCTTACCAAAACATTTCTGTTGCTGCGCCAGTTTTTAATATTTTATTTTATAATTTCATACTTGTGTATTCTGTATTCTGATCTGCTGTTATTTCAATATGGCTAAACATGTCTTCAATTTTGTATTGTACTACACAGATATTTGATGTCAAGTATTTTATATTACAAAAAACAACCAGTGGGTGCTATACAACATTCGTTGTCTTTTTGTACATAACAAAATACTTTCTATCACTATATGACTTCATTTTCAGAAAGCATGTTGTCTTTAAATGTATGTGGGAAAACTGTCATGTTCTGTTTTCTGATTTCAGAGCTCAGCAAGCTCAGAATTAGTTGAGAATGTTTATTAAAATATTTGCACAAACCTGTAATTTACTAGTAATATACTAGTAACATTCATTCTGTCTGTAAAGGGTTTGTAAAGGGTCATAAGTATTTTATAGCTATGCTGTTAATTATTAGTTCATAACTTGCTTAGAAATCTGTATTAAGCCGTTATACCTGTTATAATGGTATTCTTACCAAGTTCATGCGATTGATGATCATGGACCACAAAGAAAGGCTATACATGTAATAAACCTCAGGAAATCAAGCCTTAAACAGAATCAATACATCCAGATGTGGTTGTTGAGAATGTACAGTTGTGGCCAAAAGTTTTGAGAATGACACAAATATTAATTTCCACAAAGTTTTCTGCTCCAGTATCTTTAGATATTTTTGTCAGATGTTACTATGGAATGCTGAAGTATAATTACAACCATTTAATAAGTGTCAAAGGCTTTTATTGACAGTTACATGAAGTTGATGCAAAGAGTCAATATTTGCAGTGTTGACCCTTCTTTTTCAAGACCTCTGCAATCCGCTCTGGCATGCTGTCAATTGACTTCTGGGCCACATCCTGGCTGATGGCAGCCCATTCTTGTATAATCAATGCTTGGAGTTTGTCAGAATTTGTGGGTTTTGGTTTGTCCACCTGCCTCTTGAGGATTGAACACAAGTTCTCAATGGAATTAAGGTCTGGGGAGTTTCCTGGCCACGGACCCAAAATATCGATGTTTTGTTCCCCGAGCCACTTAGTTATCACTTTTGCCTTATGGCAAGGTGCTCCATCATGCTGGAAAAGGCATTGTTCGTCACCAAACTGTTCCTGGATGGTTGGGAGAAGTTGCTCTCGGAGGATGTGTTGGTACCATTCTTTATTCATGGCTGTGTTCTTAGGCAAAATTGTGAGTGAGCCCACTCCTTTGGCTGAGAAGTAACCCCACACATGAGTTGTCTCAGGATGCTTTACTGTTGGCATGACACAAGACTGATGGTAGCGCTCACCTTGTCTTCTCTGGACAAGCTTTTTTCCGAATGCCCCAAACAATTGGAAAGGGGATTCATCAGAGAAAATGACTTTACCCCAGTCCTCAGCAGTCCAATCCCTGTACATTTTGCAGAATATCAGTCTGTCCCTGATGTTTTTCCTGGAGAGAAGTGGCGTCTTTGTTGCCCTTCTTGACACCAGGCCATCCTCCAAAAGTCTTCGCCTCACTGTGCGTGCAGATGCCCTCACACCTGCTTGCTGTCATTCCTGAGCAAGCTCTGTACTGGTGGTGCCCCGATCCCGCAGCTGAATCAACTTTAGGAGACGGTCCTGGCGCTTGCTGGACTTTCTTGGGCGCCCTGAAGCCTTCTTCACAACAATTGAACCGCTCTCCTTGAAGTTCTTGATGATCCGATAAATGGTTGATTTAGGTGCAATCTTACTGGCAGCAATATCCTTGCCTGTGAAGCCCTTTTTGTGCAAAGCAATGATGACGGCATGTGATTCCTTGCAGGTAACCATGGCTGACAGAGGAAGAACAATGATTCCAAGCACCACCCTCCTTTTGAAACTTCCAGTCTGTTATTCGAACTCAATCAGCATGACAGAGTGATCTCCAGCCTTGTCCTTGTCAACACTCACACCTGTGTTAACGAGAGAATCACTGACATGATGTCAGCTGGTCCTTTTGTGGCAGGGCTGAAATGCAGTGGAAATGTTGTTTTGGGATTCAGTCATTTGCATGACAAAGAGGGACTTTGCAATTAATTGCAATTCATCTGATCACTCTTCATAACATTCTGGAGTATATGCAAATTGCCATCATACAAACTGAGGCAGCAGACTTCGTGAAAATTAATATTTGTGTCATTCTCAAAACTTTTGGCCACGACTGTACACTACCATTCAAAAGTTTGGGGTCACTTAGAAACGTCCTTGTTTTGAAAGAAAAGCACATTTGTTTGTCCATTAAAATAACATCAAATTGATCAGAAATACAGTGTAGACATTGTTAATGTTGTTAGTGACTATTGTAGCTGGAAATGGCAGATTTTTTGTGGAATATCTACATAGGCGTACAGAGGCCCATTTTCAGCAAACATCACTCCTGTGTTCCAATGGCATGTTGTGAAGGCTAATCCAAGTTCATCATTTTAAAAGGCTAATTGATCATTAGAAAACCCTTTTGCAATTATGTTAGCACAGCTAAAAACAGTTGTGCTGATTAAAGAAGCAATAAAACTGGCCTTCTTTAGACTAGTTGAGTTCCTGGAGCGTCAGCATTTGTGGGTTCGATTACAGCCTCAAAATGGCCAGAAACAAATAACTTTCTTCTGAAACTCGTCAGTCTATTCTTGTTCTGAGAAATGAAGGCTATTCCATGCGAGAAACTGCCAAGAAACTGAAGATCTTGTACAACGCTGTGTACTACTCCCTTCACAGAACACCGCAAACTGGCTCTAACCAGAATAGAAAGATGAGTGGGAGGCCCCGGTGCACACCTGAGCAAGAGGACATGTACATTAGAGTGTCTAGTTTGAGAAACAGACACTTCACATGTCCTCAACCTGGAGTTTTATTAAATAGTACCCACAAAACACCAGTCTCAACGTCAACGGCGACTCCGGGATGCTGGCCTTCTAGGCAGAGTTCTTCTGTCCAGTGTCTGTGTTCTTTTGCCCATCTTAATATTTTATTTTTATTGGCCAGTCAGATATGGCTTTTTCTTTCCAACTCTGCCTAGAAGGCCAGCATCCTGGAGTCGCCTCTTCACTGTTAACGTTGAGACTGGTGTTTAAAAGATGAATTCAACTATTGCAATTGGATGGAGTCCTGAAAATATTTCAATTTGGATTTTACATACAAGCAACCTATCTATGCAGTTGCATGTTGTTGGTCCATTCTTTCCCCTCTAATAAAGGTTAAAAACAAACCATAGTGTTTTGATCCATACTTGATGTCATTACAATGTGTACAAAGTGGTATACTGGTACACTGAATATGAAGAAAAATATTGGTCAAATTAGATTTTATTCAAGAAAGAGCCTCGCAATAAATAAATATTAGGAAATGATTTGGGTTTCTTGAAAATAATTCAAAAAATAAAATAAAATGGCCACAGGTATTTGTTAGCATAGGTTAGAAACATGCCACGTTCATTCTATAGGTTTCTTCACCCACTGTGTCAGAGTCGTGTGTATAGGTGGCAGGGAAGTCAGGCGCAGGAGAATCAAACGTAATGAAATGGAGTTGTTTAATGACTGTAAACAAAACGTAACTCCAAAACTATGAATAAAAATAAAACAAAGTGGGTACGAGGACCCGTCGCAAACCAATACAAACACGAAATCTGAATAACAAACAATCTCTGACAAAGACATGAGGGGAAACAGAGGGTTAAATACACAACAGGTAATGAATCGGATTGAAACCAGGTGTGTAGGAAGACAAGACAAAACCAATGGAAAATGAAAAATGGATCAATGATGGCTAGAAGACCGGTGACGTCGAGCGCCGAGCACCGCCCGAACAAGGAGAGGCTTCGACTTCGGCAGAAGTCGTGACACACTGGCTGCGGCTAGACTTTCTGCCTACACTGTACAGCAGCACAAGACTACCACCTACTGTCACAAGTTGGACTCAGGTGATCAAGAAAGTCTGCCCATCTTGATGATAATATTGATTATGATGATGATCACTTGTTAATAATGATCATAATTATTGTAGTTCATTTGTGATTTTAAAATGGATTTAGAATGATTATATTATCTGCTATTATTAGATATATTGTTACTAAATTGTGATAATTAGATTTCCATAATGTAGGCTAATAATAACAAAGATAATGACATGAATTAATAATATAACAATAAGTCATTAGTAATATTATATCATTTTGTTCTCAATATAATTATCAATATTTTCAACAGTTAATACAAACTATCATTACTGATCAAAACCATTATAATTATCTGTGTTACTATTGATATACAGTAGCCTATGGTAAATTAGATAGGACCTAAAGTAGCCTTGGGTAAAATCCACACCAAAGGTTTACTGAATAGAATGTGTCCTCCAATCCTCTCTTCATGTGTGGTGCACTGCAGACTGCAGAACACTGTCTGTGACTAGTACTGTATAATGGGGAACAGTAGGTCTCTAGCCTAAACACACCACTAGATGACAGCACTRTCTAACGAATTACTGGAAAAATAGAAATATTCTCAACTCAATATCGCAAGGATGTGGACCGTCCCTTCCTGTTTTAGTACCGAGAGAGCCACCGTACCGAGACACATTGGAGCTGGAATACAGTCACTTAGGACTCGATTATGTTTAGATTTATGTTTATTTTATCAAAGACAAGGTTATTTATTTTCCAGCGTGAGGTCTACAGTTATATTTATTAATGATGTCACGTCAGCGTTTCGTCTTATTAGGTAGCTAGATAGCCACATATTTATTATTGCGCTGCCAACCCTTGTTCCTTTCCTGTGTCAATGATTCTCCTACCCTCACTCTTATGGCGGAGACTAAAATAATATATCACATTGACGAGGAGGAGACTCCTTATCTAGTGAAATTATCCGTTTCTCCTGAGAAAGTCACTTTAGCTGATTTTAAAAATGTCCTCAACAATCGTCCGGTCAATAGCTACAAATTCTTCTTCAAATCCATGGACCAGGATTTTGGGTAAGAATCCACCCATGAATAGACTATATTTTCTTCTTGTGTATGTTGCTGGCTTGTCATTGTTATCATATAAGTATAAATGTATCTCAGCGCTAATTGTTTATTACACAGACACAACCATGTGTCCAATTTCACAACAAAGGTTGCAACATTGTAACATTTGCGGAAGACTGATTGTGCAATGTCTGATCCGCGGTTGGCACCTGTTCATTGTACCCAATGCGCAATAGAATAGGTCCTTTGAAGTTCAGACCCGTAACACCAATATCTCATAGGACATTAAACGCGATTAACGTTACGCTTTTATTGTTGTCGATGTTGGTTATAGGCTACTGTAGTCTACACTAAAGTGATTATATCTAATTTCGAAGGTTGTGCTGTGTTGTCATCGTCATTTAATAAGCCCATCTAATTTAATGATATAGACGTTACATTGACAAATCCTCCACATGTTTGCTGTGTGGCGCGAGTTCGGGATCGATTACAAATGAATTATTGCCAGACAGGTTTCTCTTGTGTGTTCATGACTTTGTAGCACTTATAGCAATAGGTAATAAAGAGAGAGAAGAAGAGGAAAGGCAGAATAGAGATTGATGCCGATCGATAATAGTCACATATTAACTGTAGCCAATCATGAGTTTCAGGAGACATTTATCAAATGTGACAGCATGACTATATGATGAGAACTTTGACATATCTATGTCATGTTAATCTTATTTGATTTAATAGGATAGGCTAAAAAGTAATCCGATGCGTCAAATAGGCTTCCAATGGACTGAAATGGTCACAGTAGGGATCCTGTATCCCTCTCATGTCTCTCTGTTTTACACGCACAGACGAGCACGCGCACGAGTACACACACACACACGCTCGCACAAAGGTAATTTCCTCCGATTCTAGGCTGAAGGTGAATCAAGCGAACATCCATTTTCATGGAAAACATAACGCGCCGTGTGCTCACCATACATGTTATATAACGAATGGTTGAAGAGCCAAAAGCTCACTTTTCGTTGTTGGGATTTTGCTATTTTTTTGCCATTTTGCCATGCGACCCTAGGCCGCAAAACAGCTAAAAATGCCTGAGTAGAAACATGGCTGCCCGGTAGAAGAGCACTCCCTGAAAGAGGCGAGTGCCGTGGACTGACGGCCTGCCATAATTGTCAAATAGCACTCAAATCGCGCATACATTTTTTTTTTATTGACATACATCATGTAAATCAGTCGAACAAACTCAGCTGGCCAACACCAATACTCTATTGAAAATTTTATTTAATTAATAACGCGTATTTTAATGACCCTTGTCTCTGTTTTAATAGTTCTGCCTATTGTCCTGTGAATGTACACTACAGTTCTATTGGCCAATAGATTGTCTGTGGTTAGTGGTAGCAATTAGTTCATTGCATTGTTGCCTGTCAGAAATTTAATTTATGTTCACTGATATCAAATAAGATGATAGTCTGAATTGTTAGATGTTGAACATTATTTTTCACATGTTGCCAACAGCCTATTTTCACAGATATTTTATTTTACTGTAAAAGGGATTTATCCTCTGTTCTTTCAAATGGTCTAGTATTTAGAATTGATGCAGGATACATTGATGAATAATTCACCATAGGCCTACATGCAGTTTATAAGTATGTTTTTATTCTTGTATGTAGTATTTCCTCTCACCCTTTCCATTGCACTCAGTATTGTGTTGTCATCGCTCAGTCTTTCTGCACAGACATATCTCCCCAGACAGGCAGCTAGGTCTAAAGAGATGGTAGAAGTCTCTAGTTATGGTCCTGTTAATAGAATGTGTTTGACCTCTCCTTCCCCCTCCCCCCGCTCCCATACATTCAGACAACATGGACACCTTTAATAGCTGCAGGGCAGAGGTCCACTTGTTATAGAGTCCTCCTTGGAGGATGACATATTTGTGTCAATGTCTGTTTCTCCTCTGACAAGCTGACACGCACAGTCGCACACACAGCGCACATGGCACCACATGCACACAAACAAACGCGCACAGCCGCAAACACACAGGAGCACACAGACACAGACACACACGCACGCACGCACGCACGCACGCACGCACGCACGCACGCACACACACACACACACACACACACACACACACACACACACACACACACACACACACACACACACACACACACACACACACACACACACACACACAGGCATAGCTCTGTAGAAGACCTGACTCGATCTGGTGTGAATATGATTGTATTTCCCTTATTTGGTTTGAGTCATCACATTAACAATGACTCATTCTGAAACCTATTATCTTATTCAGGGATGAATTCATTTAGCTTTATTCCATTTACCAAAAGGTGCTATTGTTTCCAGTTATTCTACCTTTGAAGATGTTCTGGGGCGATTTCCAGTTATTCTAGTTTTAAGATGTTTTGAGGCGATTTCACAGCCAAACTGTTTTTAGTACACACTATCACAAACATCAGAGGAGGAAACCCACACACAGAGACAGACAGTCGTCTGTCTCTAGCACAGGGACGTCATATCGTCATGTCAGACATTCCTACAGCAGGCAGCACGACCTTGTGAGGGAACWGTTTTTTCCTGGTAGCAGGTTAGTTAGTTGGGTCTATACTGTGCCCTCAGCAGGGCCTTCCTGTCCTGTCCTTGTCCTGTCCCTCCAGTCACAGCCATGGCAGATTGATCCATGAGGCCCCAAGTGAGGAGATCCATGATCTGATAATGGAAACAAATACAACATGTTTGTTCTAAAGAGTTATAGTTAGGGTTAGACCTCCACATGGAGTTACAGATTGCTGTTGCTGAGTGCAGTGTTAGGCTTAGTCCACCTTTCACAAGGGCCAGTGCAGTGGTGGTATTGGTCTTGTCATTTCAATCAACACATTCCATGGCTTGATAACTGTAGCATTGTTAAAGTAGATAAGTAGGCAAAGGCGACACTGAAAGTCACATTTGAAAGTGAAATCCTTGAGCAGCATTGTACTCAGTGTACTGGCTGTATACAGTATGGGAACAACACAGACGGTCAGGGACACACAGAGGATAATATGGCTAGTGTACCGCATAGACACAGACAGTAGAGCTGTTAGAGAAATTAACTAGGGAATAATCTGACTCCATTAGAGAGGGAAAACATGGAACCCCTTGCAGTTATAGACAGTGTTTGATATGTAAATGTTCAGTCAGTGCAAGGTCTTACATAGTAGACCCCCTGTTGTGAAGGGGAAGCAAGCTATTTATTATTTCATTGTAATAAAATGTTAGATTTGTGCAGAAAATACCAGGATTAGTTCATGTGGACTACATGGTTTTTATGATTTTTTGGGGGTCCATAAAATATATTTAGTCCATCTGTGTATGATTATGCATCTATTTTCTGTCTTATATCTCGTGAAATATTGTGTGTCTGTAATTTCCAGTTGAAGCATAGATTTGTGTAGGATAGAATGTAAATCCGGGTTACTGTTTAATTTTTATCCCTTACTGGCCTGACAAAAGACTGCATTATAATGTTGTTCACCCACATATGAATGAGTAGTGATTAGTATTCCTGCCAGTCAGTACTTTAAATGCACAATTTGATAGCTTTGAGGTTGATATCATAGAGATCCTATTAAATAACTATTAGTATTCAAATTCCTAATTGTATGGTCAATATGCTGTTCTGTTATGGCAACGGTTGAGATGTTTGTTTGAGACCTCAGTAAAACCTTTGTCATAGAGGATCACTGAAGGTAATAGTATAAGGAAAGGAAGTAAGTGCTCTTGGCATGAATGAGGATACTCATCTGAATATGGAGATTTTTGCACCTGCGCCACGTCTACCTTACCTCACTTGAAAGGTTAATGTTGTTATTAGTACAGTAACTTGATATGTCTGAGAACCTGAGGTTTCAGAAATAGCACTGAGCTAAGGTTGAGGAACCAATCCTCTTGAATAATTAAATACATTTTCATTGTCATTTGAATCACAGATATTTTATGTACTATTGTGGCGAGTGAAAGCATTGGACTATGGGCCTGCTGTGTACAGCCGGCTGGTCGGTCGCCCCTCCTGACCCTGTGCTGTTGGGCCAGATGATAACTAGCTTCCCTCCTGCCCTGGGCAATAATTAAAGTCCTCTAATCCCTACCCCCCCCCCCCCAACACACACACACACACACACACAACCACAACAACACACCACACACACACACACACACACACACACACACACACACACCACACACACACACACACACACACACACACACAACACACACAAGCAGCCAGCCCTGCCGTACCATGGCCCACCACTACATTATGCAGCATCTCCCTTTAAATCTTGTGTCATTAGCCTGTGAAATCTGTTAAGACTTGTTTAAGCTGCCGGCTTTGAGAAGTGAGGGTTGTGATGACCGGAACCCAGTGTCTGACACTTGTCACATTTTAAACTGAGCTCTCCTGTGTGTGTGTCATCTACCCACTTGGGCACAGAYGTCAATTCAACGTCTATTCCATGTTGGTTCAAAGTAATTTCATTGAAATGACTTTGAAACAACGTTGGTTCAACCGGTGTGTGCCCAGTGGGTAGCTACTGGATGTGTTTGTGCATGGGGATTCGGTGAAGCAAATATGAAAGTATGCATGAAGAAAGGTCATGGTTTACAGAGTGCACATCATTTTGTTTCCTTTGGACGTTTGTCTGGATTCCTTTGGTTTTAATGCTTTTAACAGAGAGAGAGTGAGAGAGAGATTGTTACAATTCATGTTGTATCTAGCTTATTTTATCAACTTATTACACTTAAACAGGATCATTGACCACTAATTTACCAATATGATGTTGTTCAGTTTAGAACAGGATTAAATTAGCTCTGCTAATAATATATCAGAGTCCCATCCCAAGACCGTAAGAGTTAAAAGTCGATGACTTTGACTATAGGCTTTCTGTTTCTATTGACCGCTCCCACATCCGCCCAAGTTACCTTCAGTTGGTCATGTGGCTGTAGACAGAGGATGCATACACTTCCTACCTAATGATGAGAATCACACCCCCTCTTCCTCTCTGTGGTTGAACAGAACAGGCCACACACACAGCAGCATTCTGTCTCTGTGTTAGTCAGTTACAGCCACAAGTCTACGTTATCTCTCTCCACCACTCCCACAGTACAGTATAATACAGCCGCAGCAGAACACAGTCACTCGCTGTTGTCATGTGCGTAGGAACTCCTGGCAATGTCTGAAGGGGAAAATAAGTAAATCAATGGAGCAGCAGTTTCATAGAAATGCAGTATAAAGTCTTCATCAGACGCTCTGTTGCTTTTCTTTCAAGTGGTCCCTTTGTCCTGTTCATGTTCCAGAATTCACACCTATATTAGCTATTATTCTCCCACCTTTGAGATAGGCATAACTACAGCCCAGGATTGTAGCTGTTTCTGTGTGTCTGTGTATATCCTCTGCCTCCAGACCAGGCCTGCTCTAGTCTGTACTGTGTGACAGGAGCCCAGCAGGTGTGGCTGGTTACTGGCAGTGGTTACTGCTGAACCCTGTCCCAGGGGTCAGAGGGTAAATGGGAGATATTTTTGTTGGGAATTTACAGTCTAAGATGTACATGCTGAAGTCAACCAGTCTATTAATATCCGTCCAACTCCTGACACCCAGGCGGGTAGTACCTTGTCCCTTTTTCACCGCAACACAACCACTCTCACTATTCTAGGGCTGGGCTGGGTGGAGAGGCACACTCTTAGAAAAAAGTGTTCCGAAAGGGTTTTGCGGCTATCCACATAGGATAACACTTTTTGGTTCCAGTTAGAACCCTTTCTTGTTCCAGTTAGAACTCTTTTGGGTTCCATGTAGAACCCTCTGTGGAAAGGGTTCCAAATGGAACCCAAAAGGGTTCTACCTGGAACCAAAGGGGGATCTTCAAAGGTTTCTCCTATGGGAACAGCCGATGGACCCTTTTTGGTTCTAGATAGCACCTTTTTTTCTAAGAGTAGGGGATAGCCTATATATTTGGAATTTGATGTGATGATGATATGTACAATATATTGTGTGCACAGGATAAATACAGATTCAATGTATTTCCTCAATGCCCAGACCTGTCACACATACACATACACATACACGCATACAGCACACAGCGCACAAACAGGTTTGCATCGTCTTCACTTTGCTGTTGATCTATGTGCTTGTCCATGTAATGTTTCTGCACTAATATCATGTTGTTGTAGTTAGTCAGGGCCATTAATCACTTATGGAGGCTGAGGCTCAACATCTATCAGCTTTCAATGGACTTAGTCAACAGTAACATAGGTGCCGAGCCCTTTACGGTGGAAAAGTGGAAAATTCTACTGATTAAGCATGAATCTGTGCAGAGCAGGACAGGGTAGTAGAAATTATCCCTGGGTGTTAGGCTAGCAACTGTGTGCTGAGGACTGACTCTCTCTCTCTGTCTCTGTCTCTGTCTCTCGCTGTCTCTGTCTCTCTCTCTTCCCTCTCTCTCTCTCTCTCTCTCTCCTCTCTCTCTCTCTCTCTCTCTCTCTCTCTCTCTCTCTCTCTCTCTCTCTCTCTCTCTCTCTCGTCTCTCTCTCTCTGTGTGCGCGTGTGTGTGTTTGCTTGTCCATTCCACAGTTGTCAAAGAGGAGATTCCGATGACAACGCCAAGTTGCCCTGCTTAACGGGAGAGTGGTGTCCTGGGTAAGTGAGATGAATGGCGCCCCCGCGGCGTCACCCCCTGTCCCGTAGCTCCCTCTCCCGTCTCATTGCTCTCCTCTCACCTCGCTGCGGCTCGCTGGCTCACGGTAGCTAAAGATACGTGTAGTGTAACGCTCCATATAGTGTATTACCTAGAGAGATCACACTGTCACGCCTCCACAGTACAACACTCAAGACTCTACAGTAGAGAGGGATTCACTCATTGTTGAGCTTCTATGCTAAGTGCCTTATACAGGTGTGAGCTCAGCCAATGGGAGATGAACTAAGCCATGGTTACACAACGACATCACAACAGTCCAAGCTTGACAGTTTTACTAGCAAATCAAACAGTATTCTACCAACAAATGAGGTCAGTTAACAATCATTTACATTGGCCTACCTAAGGATACGAGACGCAGGTTAATTTGGTATAGTGTACATAGTGCTGGAGCAGTGATGCATACATTATCATGACAGACTGTACTGCATACCATTCCTGTGAATTATATATTGGGAAATGTAAATAGAGATCTTTATATTAGCCTTTCCCAGTGTCTTAACCATGTCCCAGTGTCTTAACCTTACCCAGTGTCTTAACCATGTCACAGGTCTTAAGATCATTATGTCTTAACCATGTCCCAGTGTCTTAACCTGTCCCAGTGTCTAACATGTCCCAGTGTCTTACATGTCCAGTGTCTTAACCATGTCCAGTGTCTTAATCATGTCCCAGGGTCTTAATCATGTCCCAGTGGTCTTAACCTTGTCCCAGTGTCTTAACCAGTGTCCCAGTGTTAACCATGTTCCAGTGTCTTTAACCATGTCCCAGTGTCTTAATCATTTCCCAGTGTCTTAATCATGTCCAGTGTCTTAATCCTGTGTTCCCAGTGTCTAATCAGTGTCCCAGTCTTAACCATGTCCTGTGTCTTAACCTTTCCAGTGTCTTAACCATGTCCAGTGTTTTAACCTTGTCCTAGTGTCTTAACCTTGTCCCAGTGTGTTGACCTGCCCAGTGCTTAACCATGTCCCAGTGTCTAACCATGTCTAGCTGTACCATGTTACCTGTCCCAGGTCTTAATCATGTCCCAGTGTCGTCTTTCCCAGTGTCTTAACCATGTCCAGTGTCTTAACCAGTCCCAGTGTCTTAACCTCATGTCAGGTCACCTTGTCCTGTCTACCATCCAGTGTCTTAACCACTGTCCCAGTGTCTTAACCCATGTCCCAGAGTGTCCTGTTAACCATGTCCAGTGTCTTAATTATGTCCCAGTGTTATTAGATTCTCCCTCTGGCGCATGTTCCTTTAACACTCGATTATCATCGGTTCAAATGAAAGCAGACGCAGCTGTATCTATGGGCCATTTACTTAAGCCTTTGTGCTCACACGCGCACACAGTCACCAGAGTGAAAGCAATGTGAGCTGCGTCGTTCCCTCTGTTTCCCATGTATTTATACATAGCCACAGCTTTTCCTCAGGCCCCTTCGTGCATCTCATTTAAACAGTATCTCTCTCTTATGTCTCTCAGATAGTTCTCTATGTCTGTTTGTGTGTATCTGGGTCTGTTTATCTGTTGTGTGTCTCTCTGTGTCTCTCTCAATGTCTGTTTGTGTGTTCTGGGTCTGTTTATCTGTGTGTGTCTCTGTGTCTCTTCTTATGTGTGTTTGAGTGTATCTGGGTCTGTTTATCTGTTGTGTGTCTCTGTGCTCTCTAGTCTGTTTGTTGTATCTGGGTCTGTTTTCTTATTTGTGGTTTGTTTCTCTGTTTTTGTGTCTCTCTCTATGTCTGTTTTTTGTGACTGAATATGTTTGTCTGTCTCTTTGTCTGTTACTTTCTACCTCTTTTCCAGTCCCTGTTTCTATACCTGTCTCTATGGGTTTCTATGTTCATATTAGTGTCTGTTATTAGGTCTGAACTCACCCCTCTCTCTCTCTCTCGCTCTCTCCCTTTCTCCTCTCTATCACTCTCTTCCTCTCTCTCTCTCTCTGCTCTCTCTTTCTCTCTCTCTTTCTCTCTCTCTCTGTCTCTGTCTCTGTCCTCTTCTCCTCTTCTCTCTCTCTCTCTCTCCTCTCTCTCTCTCTCTCTGTGTGTGTGTCTGCAGCTCGTCCTGGCAGAGAGCTCTCACTCTGATGGGCGGTCCAGTGTACAGAGAGCCACCCAGAGCTGCCACCCCCCTGGAGAGGACAGGGGCATCGGTGACTCCCGCCCACCCTCTTCCAGTGAGTACACAGCATTGGCTGCATATGTGTCCTATTGCACCATAAACACCATGCGCACATCATTACACACATTACACACACAAAACAGTGGGGCAAAAAAGTATTTAGTCAGCCACCAATTGTGCAAGTTCTCCCACTTAAAAGATGAGAGAGGCCTGTAATTTTCATCATAGGTACACTTCAACTATGACAGACAAAATGAGGGAAAACAAATCCAGAAAATCACATTGTAGGATTTTTTATTAATTTATTGCAAATTATGGTGGAAAATAAGTATTTGGTCAAAACAAAAGTTATCTCAATACTTTGTTATATACCCTTTGTTGGCAATGACAGAGGTCAAACGTTTTCTGTAAGTCTTCACAAGGTTTCACACACTGTTGCTGGTATTTGGCCCATTCCTCATGCAGATCTCCTCTAGAGCAGTGATGTTTTGGGGCTGTTGCTGGGCAACACGGACTTTCAACTCCCTCCAAAGATTTTCTATGGGGTTGAGATCTGGAGACTGGCTAGGCCACTCAGGACCTTGAAATGCTTCTTACGAAGCCACTCCTTCGTTGCCCGGCGGATGTGTGTTGGATCATTGTCATGCTGAAAGACCCAGCCACGTTTCATCTTCAATGCCCTTGCTGATGGAAGGAGGTTTTCACTCAAAATCTCACGATACATGGCCCATTCATTCTGTCCTTTACATGGATCAGTCGTCCTGGTCCCTTTGCAGAAAAACAGCCCCAAAGCATGATGTTTCCACCCCCATGCTTCACAGTAGGTATGGTGTTCTTTGGATGCACCTCAGCATTCTTTGTCCTCCAAACATGACGAGTTGAGTTTTTACCAAAAAGTTCTATTTTGGTTCATCTGACCATATGACATTCTCCCAATCTTCTTCTGCATCATCCAATGCTCTCTAGCAAACTTCAGACGGGCCTGGACATGTACTGGCTTAAGCAGGGGGACACGTCTGGCACTGCAGGATTTGAGTCCCTGGCGGCGTAGTGTGTTACTGATGGTAGGCTTTGTTACTTTGGTGCCAGCTCTCTGCAGGTCATTCACTAGGTCCCCCCGTGTGGTTCTGGGATTTTTGCTCACCGTTCTTGTGATCATTTTGACCCCACGGGGTGAGATCTTGCGTGGAGCCCCAGATCGAGGGAGATTATCAGTGGTCTTGTATGTCTTCCATTTCCTAATAATTGCTCCCACAGTTGATTTCTTCAAACCAAGCTGCTTACCCATAGTGGAAACCAAGCTGCTTACCCATAGTTACCCAAAGCTCTTTGGCCATAGTGGAGTTTGGAGTGTGACTGTTTGAGGCTGGTGGACAGGTGTCTTTTATACTGATAACAAGTTCAAACAGGTGCCATTAATACAGGTAACGAGTGGAGGACAAAGGAGCCTCTAAAGAAGAAGTTACAGGTCTGTGAGAGCCAGAAATCTTGCTTGTTTGTAGGTGACCAAATACTTATTTTTCACCATAATTTGCAAATAAATTCATTAAAAATCCTACAATGTGATTTTCTGGATTTTTTTCTTCTCATTTTGTCTGTCATAGTTGAAGTGTACCTATGATAAAAATTACAGGCCTCTCTCATCTTTTTAAGTGGGAGAACTTGCACAATTGGTGGCTGACTAAATACTATTTTGCCCCACTGTACATGTGTCACACACACACACACACACACACACACACACACACACACACACACACACACACACATGCACCATGTCACCTTTGTAATTCACTGCAAGCCATATGCTAATCAGAATCTGGAGAACTCATCACACAGGGGCCAAGCCGAGCGCACACGGGAGGTGCATGTGTGTGTTAGTGTGTAGGTGTGTGTGTGTGTGTAAGTGTGTAGGTGTGTGTGTGCCAGGGTTCACGCTAGCAAACTCTCACTTACCGTGCTCACCAATGAAGTGGCATCCCTCCCATCTGTGGGGTAGCAGTCTGCTCATCTATGCAGATAGCTAAGCTTCCTCAGAGCGGCACCACAAACAGCCATGATAGGGTAAACATCTTCAGGGAGAGACTGCTGCCATTGAATGCTTCTATTCGTGTTGAGATACTATTGTCCCCATAGGATAACCTTTTTTGGGTTCCATGTAGAAGCCTCTTGGGAAAAGTGTATACATGGAACCCAAAAAAGGTTATCCTATGGGGACAGCCAAAGAACCCTTTTGGGTACAGCAGTTGGCTGTACCTGCGCCAACACTCCTGTATTTTTCATCCTATATCTTGTTCTCCATCTTCTTTTTAAATAGCAAGCCAACCTGTTTTCAGCACTTTTATTTCCATGATTGATCAAAAGTCATTTTCTCATGCTGTCACGTCGCTCTGCAGCAGACATGTTTGGAACATCAAATCGCAATATCAAATCGCAATAAATATTGCATCGGCACCTACGTATCGTGATAATTTCGTATCGTAAGGTCCCTGGCAATTCCCAGCACTACCAGTTAAAAGTTAGTAAAGATATATTATGAGGCCAGACAATGTGTGGTGTTATTACTACATCGATGGGTTAAAAACTTAGGAGCGAACTCCGCTTCTCGAATGTTGTTTGACCCTTATGCAAGCACTACACTTTGACTTCAAACAGACTGATTAAAGATTCTCACTGTACTTGTAAAGAGAGAGACCCCCAAAGCCAAATTTAGCAGGAAATTCTGTGGGCCCTGGGCTGGAGTTGTTAGTGCCATTACAGCAGTGCGTTAGCTTCTGCAGGGGTCTGTATTGAGAGCATGCAATCTGTCATGTTCCAGTATCTCTTTATCTACTGTTTGACATCCTGGCTTTTTGCCCTCCGCGGGCTGCTGCTCCCTGCTGCTTGGCTGTCAGCCTGCCTGATGATTTTATTGTTCGGGCCTCCTCTCTTCCTGCTGCGTCTACTGCCACCTTGTGGTCAAATATGGGCATGTCGGTTCGGCTTCCACACGACAAGGACTTAACTTCCTATTCCCCCCTCACTTTCTCTCCCCTTGCTCTCTCTCTCTCTCACTCTTTCTCCCTCTCTTTCAGACAGGCAGTGTTTTTTCTCTGGTCATTAGTAGGCCTATGGTGAATTCCCCATAGTGAGCTTCTGTCATTCTCAGCCTCACTCTGAAAATAGACAGAATATTATTACCAATTCATTTTGTTATTGTGCTTTATTCATGTATTTCATGGATCCATTCCTGTATGAATGGCTGTGTTTGATGCAGGACAGAATAGGAGTTTGGGCTGAGTGTGGTGCAGAGCAGGCAGAATTAATGTGCTTCTGCCTGATAATCCGGATTAGCGAACAACCATCTCTGTTTCCCCGGGGGTGATAGGCGGTTAGCAGGGCGGGGGGATCACAGCTGGCAGCCCCCCATCCCCCTCTCCCAACCCAGCCTCCATCCCTTGGTAATCTCACACAGGATCAGCCGACACAGGCGATCAGCCTACCCCTTCCAGGCTGGACGGCTGCCATAGACAAACAACATCCACACCACACTGGACAATCCCTGCCATAGACAGATAATATAAACATACTGCCCCATCCCTGCATTATCCCTGCCATAGACAGATAATATAAACATACTGCCCCATCCCTGCATTATCCTGGCTAGACAGATAATATAAACATACTGCCGCCTCCCTTGCTTTTATCCTGCATAGACAGATAATATAAACATACTGCCCATCCGCTGCATTATCCTGCCATAGACAGATAAATATAAACATTACTGCCCCATCCCTGCATTATCCCTGCCATAGACAGATAATATAAACATACTTCCCATCCCTGCATTTATCCCTGGCATAGACAGATAATATAAACATACTGCCCAAATCATTTCGCCTGCTTTAATCCTGCCTAAGACAGATAATATAACATACTGCCCCATCCCTCTTTATCCCTGCCATAGACAGATAATATAAACATACTGCCCCATCCTGCTTTATCCCTGCCATAGACAGATAATATAAACATACTGCCCCATCCCTGCTTTATCCTGCATAGACAGATAAATATAAACATACTTCCATGCCCTGCATTATCCCTGCATAGACAGATAATAAAACATACTGCCCCATCCCTTGCTTATCCTGCCATAGACAGATAATAATAAACATACTTCCCATCCCTGCATTATCCCTGCCATAGACAGCTAAATTAAACATACTGCCCATCCCTGCTTTATCCCTGCCATAGACAGATAATATAAACATACTGCCCCATCCCTGCCATAGACAGATAATATAAACATACTGCCCCATCCCTGCATTATCCTGCCTGAGACAGATAATATTAACATTACTGCCCCATCCCTGCATTATCCTGCCATAGACAGATAATACACTGCTCAAATAAATAAAGGGAACACGTTAAACAACACAATGTAACTCCAAGTCAATCACACTTCTGTGAAATCAAACTGTCCACTTAGGAAGCACCACTGATTGACAATACATTTCACATGCTGTTGTGCAAATGGAATAGACAACAGGTGGAATTATAGCAATTAGCAAGACACCCCCAATAAAGAGTGGTTCTGCAGGTGGGTGACCAACAGACCACTTCTCAGTTCCTATGCTTCCTGGCTGATGTTTTGGTCACTTTTGAATGCTGGCGGTGCTTTTCACTTTAGTGGTAGCATGAGACGGAGTCTACAACCCACACAAGTGGCTCAGGTAGTGCAGCTCATCCAGGATGGCATATCAATGCGAGCTGTGGCAAGAAGGTTTGCTGTGTCTGTCAGCGTAGTGTCCAGAGCATGGATGCGCTTACCAGGAGACAAGGCCAGTAAATCAGGAGACGTGGAGGAGGCCGTAGGAGGGCAACACAACCCAGCAGCAGGACCGCTACCTCCGCCTTTTGTGCAAGGAGGCAGGAGGAGCACTGCCAGAGCCTGCAAAATGATCCAGCAGGCCACAAATGTGCATGTGTCTGCTTCAAACGGTCAGAAACAGACTCCATGAGGGTGGTATGAGGGCCGACGTCCACAGGTGGGGTTGTGCTTACAGCCCAACACCATGCAGGACGTTTGGCATTTGCCAGAGAACACCAAGTTGGCAAATTCGCCACTGGCGCCTGTGCTCTTCACAGATGAAAACAGGTTCAACTCTGTCACAGACGTGACAGAGTCTGGAGACACGTGGGGAACGTTCTGCTGCCTGCAACATCCTCCAGCATGACCGGTTTTGGCGGTGGGTCAGTCATGGTGTGGGGTGGCATTTCTTTGGAGGGCCGCACAGCCTCCATGTGCTTCGCCAGAGGTAGCCTGACTGCCATTAGGTACCGAGATGGATCCTCAGACCCCTTGTGAGACCATATGCTTGGTGCGGTTGGCCTTGGGTTCCTCTCTAATGCAAGACAATGCTAGACCTCATGTGGCTGGAGTGTGTCAGCAGTTCCTGCAAGAGAGAGGCATTGATGCTATGGACTGGCCCGCCCATTTCCCCAGACCTGAATCCAATTGAGCACATCTGGGACATCATGTCTCGCTCCATCCACAACGCCACGTTTGCACCACAAGACTGTCCAGGAGTTGGCGGATGCTTTAGTACAGGTCTGGGAGGAGATCCCTCAGGAGACCATCCGCCACCTCATTCAGGAGATGCCCAGGCGTTGTAGGGAGGTCATACAGGCACGTAGAGGCCACACACACTACTGAGCCTCATTTTGACTTGTTTTTAAGGACATTACATCAAAGTTGGATCAGCCTGTAGTGTGGTTTTCCACTTTAATTTTGAGTGTGACTCCAAATCCAGACTCCATGGGTTGATAAATTTGATATCCATTGATAATTTTGTTGTCAGCACATTCAACTATTGTAAAGAAAAAAGTATTTAATAAGAATATTTCATTCATTCAGATCTAGGATGTGTTATTTTAGTGTTCCCTTTATTTTTTTGAGCAGTGTATAAACATACTGCCCCATCCCTGCTTTATCCCTGCCTGAGACAGATAAATTAACATACTGCCCCATCCCTGCATTATCCCTGCCTGAGACAGATAAAATTAACATACTGCCCCATCCCTGCTTTATCCCTGCCATAGACAGATAAAAATTAACATACTGCCCCATCCCTGCTTTATCCCTGCCATCGACAGAATTAATATAACATACTGCCATCCTGCATTATCCTGCCTGAGACAGATAATATAAACATACTGCCCCATCCCTGCTTTACCCTGCCATAGACAGATAATATAAACTACTGCCCCATCCCTGCTTTCTCCTGCCTGAGACAGATAATAACCTTAGCTACAGGACACAAAAATGCCTCACCTGATCTATACCTGTGACTAATACAGTGTGTGTTTTTGTCACACTGTTCTGGAGAGGCACAGATGCATCATTACATTCAGATGTAGAAACATGTTTACCATTCATCCCTCTGATGAGCATGTCACAGCTGACCCACTCCTGTGTTGCTACTATATATTATTATGTGTGTTGTTAATGTGCACGGCATCAGCCTCAATCCACTCATGGCTCCTAAGGCTGATGGAGACGGCGGCTTATATACCCTGAGGACTATAATGCATGAGTTACTTACTGTGTAGTCATGTTGCACTCGTGTGTAAGTACGTATATAAATACTAGTGTCGCATGCGCTCGTGTTGTCCGGGTGCGTTCATGCATGATGCATAGGTCTAGTAGAGTGTGTATGTGCAGATGTGTGTATGTGTTATGTGCAGAGTGTGTTATGTGCAGAGTGTGTATGTGTATGTGCAGAGTGTGTATGTGCATGAGTGTGTTTGTGCTGATGTGTATGTGGCAGAGTGGTGTATTGCAGAGTGTGTATGTGCAGAGTGTGTAGTGCAGAGTGTGTTTGTGCGTGAGTGTGTATGTGCAGAGTGTGTATGTGAGAGTGTGTTTGTGCTGAGTGTGTATGTGCAGAGTGTGTTATGTGCAGAGTGTGTATGTGTATGTGCAGATGTTGTATGTGCAGAGTGTGTGTGTGCTGAGTGTGTATGTGCTATAGTGTGCTATGTGCAGAGTGTGTATGTGCAAGAGTGGTGTGTGTGCAGAGTGTGTATGTGCAGAGTGTGTATGTGCAGAGTGGTGTACATGCAGAGTGTGTTGTGCTGAGTGTGTATGTGCAGAGTGTGGCGTGTTGCAGAGTGTGTATGTGGCAGAGTGTGTCCTGTGAGAGTGTGTTTGTGCTGAGTGTGTATGTGCCAGAGTGGTTTATGTGCAGAGTGTGTATGTGCAGAGTGTGTACGTGGCAGAGTGTGTACGTGCAGAGTGTGTTGTGCTGAGTGTGCAATGTGCAGAGTGCTGCGTGTGCAGAGTGCGTGTGCAGAGTGTGTATGTGAGAGTGTGTATGTGCAGAGTGTGTACGTGCAGAGTGTGTTTGTGCTGAGTGTGTATGTGCAGAGGTGCGTGTGAGAAGTGTGCGTGTGCAGAGTGTGTTTGTGCAGAGTGTTATGTGCAGAGTGTGTATGTGCAGAGTGTGTATGTGCAGAGTGCGTATGTGTATGTGCAGAGTGTGTATGTGCAGAGTGTATGTGCAGAGTGTGTTTGTGCAGAGTGTGTATGTGCAGAGTGTGTATGTGCAGAGTGTGTATGTGCAGAGTGTGTTTGTGCAGAGTGTGTATGTGCAGAGTGTGTTTGTGCAGAGTGTGTATGTGCAGAGTGTGTATGTATGTGCAGGTGTGTGTATGTGCAGAGTATGTTTGTGCAGAGTGTGTATTTGCAGAGTGTGTATGTGCAGAGTGTGTTTGGTGCAGGTGTGTTATGTGCAGAGTGTGTTTGGAGTGTGACGTGCAGAGTGTGTTTGTGCAGAGTGTGTTTGTGCAGAGTGTGTTTTGTCAGAGTGTGGTACGTTGAGAGTGTGTATGTGCAGAGTGTGTATGTGCAGAGTGTGTGTGTGTGTGTGCAGAGTGTGTATGCGCGAGTGTGCGTGTGCAGAGTGTGCGTGTGCACGAGTGTGTATGTGTCAGAGTGTGTATGTGCAGAGTGTGTATGTGCAGAGTGTGTATGTGCAGAGTGTGTTTGTGGCAGCGTGTGTATGTATGTGCAGAGTGTTGTTTGTGCAGAGTGTGTATGTGCAGAGTGTGGTAATGTGCAGAAGTGTGTATGTGCAGAGTGTGCGTGTGCAGAGTGGCAGTGTGCAGAGTGTGTTTGTGCGAGAGTGTGTATGTGCCAGAGTGTGTATGTGCAGAGTGTGTATGTGCAGAGTCGTTGTGCAGGTGCGTATGTGTATGTGCAGAGTGTTGTATGTGCAGAGTGTGTTTGTGCAGAGTGTGTTGTGGCAGATGGTGTATGTGCAGAGTGTGTATGTGCAGAGTGTGTTGTGCAGGTGTGTTGTGAGAGTGTGTATGTGCAGAGTGTGTTTGTGCAGAGTGTGGTAGATGCAGAGTGTGTATGTATGTGCAGTGTGTGTATGTGCAGAGTATGTTTGTGCAGAGTGTGTATTTGCAGAGTGTGTATGTGCAGAGTGTGTTTGTGCAGGGTGTGTATGTGCAGAGTGTGTATGTGCAGAGTTGTGGTAGTGTGCAGAGTGTGTTTGTGGGTGTGTTTGTTAGAGTGTGTTTTGTCAGAGTGTGGTATGTGCAGAGTTGTGTATGTGCAGAGGTGGGTATGTGCAGAGTGTGTGTTGTGGTGTGTGCGAGGTGTGTATGCGCAGAGTGTGGCGGTGGCAGAGTGTGCGTGTGCAGAGTGTGTTATGTGCAGAGTGTGTATGTGCAGAGTGTGTATGTGCAGAGTGTGTATGTGCAGAGTGTGTTTGTGCAGCGTGTGTATGTATGTGCAGAGTGTGTTTGTGCAGAGTTGTGTATGTGCAGAGTGTGTTTGTGCAGAGTGTGTATGTGCAAGTGTGTATGTGCAGGGAGTTGTGATGTGCAGAGTGTGTTGTATGTGCAGAGTGTGTATGTGCAGAGTGTGTTTGTGCAGAGTGTGTTTGTGCAGAGTGTGTACGTGCAGAGTGTGCATGTGCAGGGTGTGTATGTTCAGAGTGAGAGCAGTGTTCAGCCAGGCTGGGTTGGTTGAGTTGTGTGATATGTGCAGAGTGTGTGTGTGCAGAGTGTGTATGTGCAGAGTGTGTATGTGAGAGTGTGTATGTGCAGAGTGAGAGCAGTGTTCAGCAGCTGGGGTTGGTTGAGTTGTGTATGTGCAGAGTGGAGAGCAGTGTTCAGCAGGCTGGGTTGGTTGAGTTGTGTATGTGCAGAGTGTGTGTGTGCAGAGTGTTGGCAGAGTGTGTATGTGCAGAGTGGTGTATTGCAGAAGTGA